>NW_007246526.1:74834-75682 GCF_000164805.1 Carlito syrichta
GAGTGGCCACTGCACTCCAGTCCGGGCGACAGTGAAACTCCAACTCAAAAAAAAAAAAAAAATTATAGCATACTACATGCACTATTCTGTGTCTTTTTTATTTTACATGTTTTGGAGATCGTTCTCTATCAGTATGTATAAAGTTGCATTATTCTTTAAAAAATGTTGTATTATGAAAAAGTTCAAACATACACAAAACTAGGATGTATATTGGATCCCCAGGTATCCATTATCCAATCTCAACACGCATATCAATATTACTATGTATTAGATAATATTAAAGAATTATTAACTTTGTTAGGTGCAGTAGTGTCTTGGTGGTTATGTTTAAAAATATTCTTATAAAAAATGTGTTACGTATACATGATGGGATATTAGCCATAAAAAAGAACAAAATTGTGAACTTCGCAGCAACTTGGATGGATTTAGAGTCTATAATACTGAGTGATTTATCACAGAAACAGAGAACTGAGTACCATATATTCTCACTTATGAGTGGACCCTGAACATTTACCATAATATGAGAAAGGGATAGGCAGTAACTGGAAACTGCCAGGGGTGGGGGAAGACACATAACATTAATGAGGGTTCCTGATCTCAAACCAGGCAAAGTGGGGACCAAAGGTAGAACCAAACTTTACCTGTATGAGGACCCCTTGTATACAAATCCTGAATTGTACCCCACATCTTTTTTTTTTGAGTTGGAGTCTCACTCTAGCACCCAGACTGGAGTGCAGTGGCCGCTCCCGGCCATTGCAGCTCCGGTGATCCTTCTGCCTCAGCCTTCTAAATAGCTGGAACTACAGGCGCGCGCTACCACGCCCGGCTAATTTTTTGATTTATTGTAG
>NW_007246526.1:76161-77071 GCF_000164805.1 Carlito syrichta
CTCTAGTTCCATCCAGGTTGCTGTGAAATTCATGATTTTGTTCCTTTTTATGGCTGCGTAGTATTCCATCGTGTATATGTACCACATTTTTTTACTCCAGTCCACTTTTGATGGACAGCATGGTTGGTTCCAGGTTCTTGCATTGTGAACAATGCTGTCATAATAAAACATTTTTAATAAGAGATGCCTACTAAGATATTTATGGGTGAAAGTATATACTTTCTGTTGTTTGAGATTTACTTTAAAATGCACCACAAGAAAAAAGTATGTATGAGAAGAATAGCTTGTACTAAGATTGACAAAATGTTGAAATTAGATACATGCAGATTCATAATATCATTTTCCCTGCTATTGCATAAGTTGGAACATTTCCGTAATGAGAAATACATTTGCAAATCTGGTTCCATCTGTAGCTCTCCCCTTTTTCCTGGATTATATAAAAATGAATCCTAGGTATCACATAATTTTGCAAATAAATACTTCCATAAGCATTTCTAATACACAGGACTTAAAAAATGCCATTGTCACATCTCAAAATTGTCACTACAATGCCATTGGCACATCTCAAAAATTTAACAATACTTCTTAATATCATCTAAAATCCAGTCCATTTTCCAATTCCTCTGATTTTCTCAAAAATGTCTTTTTTGCAGTTGTTTTCTTTGACTTAGGAGTCAAATTAGGTCCACATAGGTGTCTATGAGGTCTTTCTTGATCTTCCATAATTCCTTTTCTTTAAAAAATAGACAAGCCGGGCTTGGTGGCTCAGCCTGTAATCCCAGCACTTTGGGAGGCTGAGGTGAGTGAACTGCATGAGCCTGCGGGTTAGTAACCCGCCTGGGCAACTTGGCGAGACCTCATCTCTACAATAAATCAAAAAATTAGCCGGGCGTGGTAGCGTGCGCCTGTA
>NW_007246526.1:77091-103799 GCF_000164805.1 Carlito syrichta
AAAAAAAAAAAAAAAAAAATCTCAGTTTCAGTCTGAAGCACCAGAGAAATAAACAGAGAGAGGCTTTGCTGTTCTGATAGTGAAGGGAATCCCCTAGAAGTTCTACTGAAGAAAGTCTTGATTTGTTTGAGAAACTAGGTTATTTGTCCGTAGAAAGCACTGCCTCTTGGATTTGGCTAATTGTTTCCTCCAGGTGCTGATCAACTTGCATTTGAGACTTAATTAGATTCAGATTCAATATTTTTGGCAAGAATCCTTCATAGGTGGTACTTGCTATGTTCTCCCTGCTGCTCACCTCAGGGGTCCCATATGCCTCATGTTTTACTTTGAGTGATTCTAAGATTTAGGAGAGGACTTGGGTGGTATCAGCCTGATCTACCTATTTTAAAGTCTCCCATCAACATTTCACCTGATGTTTTTGGCATCCAGTGATTATTATTGCCTTATTCCATTTTCCATTAAGGGCTACAAAATGATTTTCTAATTCTTGCATTCTTTTGCATTTATTACTTGGAATTGTTCTTCAAAGAGGTTCCCTTCATCAATTATTTGATAAGCTCAAGAACAATTTGCTTATTCTTTTTAAATACCACATAGCGTTTTGTTGTACCACAATTTGACTGGTTCTCAATTATTCAGAGTGTTTCTTTGATTTTTTTGTTTATTTAAATATTTTTCTACTATACTTACTCATATACTTATATATTTATAATGAATGGTAAACTGTGGAATTTTACTAGAAAAATAATATTGAACTCTTTTACTTTGTGTGTGTGAATTTAGTATAAATATAAGAGTTGGAGTCAGACAGACCTATATTCTCACCCTCAGTCAGTTGCTTATTAATTACATGACAGTGGGTAAATTATTTGGGGTAAATTATTTATCCTTTCTTTATTTTTCTTCAATTTATGCTTTCTATACCTCATTTTCTTTATTCGTATACTGGGAATAATAAATTACTAATTCCTGGAGCTTTTTTTAAAGGAAAAAATAGTCTATGAAAATGTTTGATAAAGTGCTTAGCATAGAGTGATGCTCAGTAGAATCAACTTTCTGTTACTATTTCAGGTCTAAATAAAATGTGAAGTCTATTGGATAATAGATGTTTTATCCAATAGATGTTCTATGCTTCCCTTCTCTATTTTTACACTTTTCCCCTATCTGACAATAGTAAAGATGAATGTTTTTCCTAGAGTGTTTTCAGGAATAATAACTAACTAACTAACTAAATACACCCTATAATAAGGAAATAAATAAATATACCCTATCTGCCCTCAGCTTTTTTCTGCAAAAGGTCATTCTCCTGTTAGCCCTTATGGAGACTTAGTTGGAATTGCTTGGTCACAGCTCTCTATCCTGGGGACCTTGCTGCATGTGGAAAATGCCTGCTTTTTGGACTGCCCCAGTCTGGAAGGGACCAGGTAGCATGCAAACAGTTTTTTTGGGTTTTTTTTGAGTTGGAGTCTCACTCTGTCTCCCAGACTGGAATGCAGCGGCCGCTCCCGACCTGCTGGGCTCTGGCGATCCTTCCGCCTCTGCCTTCCGAGTAGCCGGAATTATAGGCACGCGCTACCATGCCCGGCTGATTTTTTGTTTTATTGTAGAGATGAGGTCTCGCGCCAAGTTGCCCAGGCGGGTCTCGAACCCGCGGGCTCAGGCAATCCACTCACCTCAGCCTCCCAAAGCGCGGGATTACAGGAGCCACCGAGCCCGGCTCTGCAAACAGTTTTTAATCTTGAGCTGTGGAAACAGGGCGAGCATTTCTCTTGTTATCTGCTTTGTCCTTCTTGCCTTATCTATGGTTTCCAGTTCATTTTTAGGATCAAAAATCCTGATAGAACTTTAAATCTGTATTACTTCTAGCACTCTGTCTAAGCTCAATGTGGACATTAAAACTAAATAGAATCATGACAAGTTTATGTTTTCCTCAAACATTAATTTAGAATGAATGGCATTTGTTTTACAGTTGAAATGTTAAATCATCTTTTCTAGCATCTCATGAGAATTACTGTTTCTCCTGACCCCTTGGAATTTCTCTTTACTATAGGTTCTTCCTCTTTGTAACATCTTACGCTTTTGCTTTATTCTACCATGTTTTCCTATCAAATGATAGCCAGTTTTTCCTCCTTTTCTCTATGGATTTCTGGCTTTTTGTATCTACTTCTCTCCTTACTTTCTCCCCTTATCCTAGAATCTTTCTGCTTTTGGAAGCACCATCTGTCTGTGAAGACATTTCACACCAGTCCTTGGGTAACACTTTGTCTATGTGATTGATCAAGCTAGCCTTTCTCAGCATTACTGCATTTCCCCACTGTGTTTCTAGGCAGTAGCTGTTAAGCACTGTAGTTTCATTTACCAGTCCCAAGGCTTTAGATATACAGAATGCAGAAAGGTTAAGTGATTTGAAAAGATGTGCTGAAGATAATATAGAGTCAGCACTGCAGACTGGAAAAGAACAATTGGCTGCCTGATGCTCAGGATCAGGCTGTTTTTTTCAATGAAATCTGCTGAAGGAGCACACTCATATTTTAGTAACAGCCTGGAAAAGAGGAGCTACTTTGGGTCATTTTGGTGTACTCCTTCTGTCTATTTTGATGTAAGGTTATTATGAATGTACTGCATCTTTAAAGAGTAGGTGATGCCAGATATTTTGACGAATTTGAATGGCTGTCCTAATGTACTAAAGTGTGGCTTGGATAAGATGAATGCCATCAGTGTAGTAATTGAGATTTGAAGCATCACAAACTCTCACAAAATGACACTGCTTCTTTTTTTTTTTTGAGTTGGAGTCTCACTCTCTCGCCCAGACTGGAGTGCAGTGGCCGCTCCTGGCCACCGCAGCCTCGCCTGCTGGGCT
This sequence comes from Carlito syrichta, assembly GCF_000164805.1. NCBI lineage: Eukaryota > Metazoa > Chordata > Mammalia > Primates > Tarsiidae > Carlito > Carlito syrichta. Next base: position 79,952 of record NW_007246526.1, read on the forward strand.
CTGGTGATTCTTCCGCCTCAGCCTTCTGAGTAGCTGGAATTACAGGCATGCGCTACCACGCCCGGCTGATTTTTTTTTTTTTATTTATTGTAGAGATGAGGTCTCGCCTGCCCAGGCGGGTCTCGAACCCGCGGGCTCAGGCAATCCACTCATCTCAGCCTCCCAAAGGCGCGGGATTACAGGCTGAGCCACCGAGCCCGGCTGACACCGCTTCTTAAATAAAAAGTGAAGTATAAAGTAAAAGAAAAAGATAAAGAACAAGGAAACTGCTTATTTTTCAATTATTTATTACAATTAATCCATGACAATTTAGTTCAGATTTTAATGACCAGCTTTAAGGCAATAATGACACACATCTACTCTTTATTCTGGATATAGAGACTTTTTTTAATTGAAGGATGACTTTGAAAAGAATTACATGCGACAGTTGAAATTTTGTCTTGCACATTCTCTGTGCCTGGGACTCCTTCAGGGAAAAATCTCTTAAAAATATCTATTTGTGATCTTTCTTAGCCAGTGTTGAACTCCTCTGTATGTAAGGAATGGATTGTGTTTCCACCCTTGAAGAACAAGTGTTTTTTCCTCCTGTTGTCATTCGTTCAGCAATAATTTATTAAGCAACAACTACATGCTAGGTTTCATGCCATGTGCTGGAGGTATAAAGACGAATAATATATGGTTCTGGTCCCTGTCCTTCTAACAACATTATGAACATTACATCGAGCATCCCTGCCTAATGGAGCAGGGTTTCCCAGAGTGTGGTTTGTGGATTAACTGCATATTCAGCTGCCGAGTCAGAGTCCTGGGGACAGGCTTAGAACTCTGCATTTTCATTTGATGATTTTTGGACTGGCCTAGAACACAATAGGAGTGAGGTGGCTGAGGAGGAGGAGAGTAGCAGCCAGCATGTGAGTGCAATCTTTAGAGAAAGTTTTCCGTTCCACATTAATGTTTATGGTAGTTTCCCCAGGAGAGGAATACCTTGCTTGCTTGCAGGAGCCTCCCCTTGTGGGGGCAGGCTGAACTGCGACTGCAGATTCTGGGAATGGTGCAAATTCTGTGCTCCAAAGTCATAGTCCTGGGGCAGGGGCAGATTCTGGTTTAGGATGGGAGTGATGGGATGGGAATAAGGGCCAAGGGCTTGTATAACTTAGAGGGTCGATAATGTAGCTCCTGGGATGTTGAAAGAGGAAAAAAGTATAACTGCAAGCTAATATTGTTAGGATTCATTTTGGGAGAGAAAAATTCAAAGATAAAAACAATAAGAACTAACACACAATGTCTTACTATGCCTATGTGCTGTGCTAAGCACTTTACTTATATTAATTCATTTAGTCCCAACAACAATCCCATGAGGTGGGCCTAGTAGTATCATATCATTTTACAGATGAGGAAACAGAGAAGTTAGGCAACTTGCTTGAAGTCATCCAGCAGAGGCCAGGATTCCAACCCAGGTAAGGTGGTACAGAATCTAAGATCATCACCACTGCATTCAGCTGCCTCTCAGAAGCATCATCATTTAAAATGATAAAAGCAGAAATACAGTAGTTGTAAACTCATGCCTCTCATTCATTTATTTTCTAGCTTTCTTCTTTTCTTTCAGCTTTTTATCAAAATAATACCCTCTCCCCCTGTGGGCTACTCAAAGAACACCTCTAGAGGTCCTGACAACTGCCCTCTTAAATGCCTTCAGGGCTGGTTTTTTCTGTTTTAGTGAAGAAATTATACCCTTCTTTTTTGCTGTTGCATTGTAATCTAGATGCATATGGAAACCCACTTTACAACAGATCTGGTCCTTCATTGCCTGGAGTGAAGACTGGATGTACTATTTTTAGAGATGAAGCCATGACATCTTAGTCTTTAAGGGAGTATGTGATACAAGCAAAAACTCAGTGCATAATTAGAAGGTTGGATAACTTTACAGTTTCTTTGAAAAGTTTTAATTTCAGGTTGGGTGTCTAAAGACTTTCATGTGTGTTCAGAAAGTATGAGTAATTAATAACAAATTTTAAAAAATGTTAATAAGGAGAAACACATGTGAGCTGAGTCTGAGCTTCTGATAAGAAGTTACTTGAGTTTTTTCTCAGGGGCTATGTAATGTTTTTACATATTGAACCAATGACAGACACTTGGCTTGTGAACAGATCTGAAGTTGTCTTAAATCGAGAGGAAATCAATGGACTATGAGATCACTCTTTTATTTAGCCTTTTCTTGGAATTTATGTCCAGTGGCCTGACAACTTAGGCTTTATTCTGGCATTCTTTTTTCTTTTTTCCTTTTTTTTTTTTCTGAGTTGGCGTCTCACTCTGTCACTCAGACTGGAGTGCAGTGGCCGCTTCCGGCTACCGCAGCCTCGACCTGCTGGGCTCCAGGTCTCCGGCAATCCTGCCACCTCAGTCTTCCGAGTAGCTGGAATTACAGGCATGTGCTACCACGCCCGGCTGATTTTTTGATTTACTCTAGAGATGAGATCTCGCCAAGTTGCCCAGGCGGGCCTCGAACCCGTGGGCTCAGGCAATCCACTGACCTCAGCCTCCCAAAGGCGCGGGATTACAGGCTGAGCCACCGAGCCCGGCTCTGGCATTCTTTTTTTAAGAATGACATACACAAAACAAACATTATCTTACTGACCAAATCGTTCTTAGGTATAAGTTTGCTGCATAAACCTTTACTCTTCCACTCAACAAGTGCCCTTGCCTAGCTGTTACCCCACTTGTAGCCTCACTGAAGGGAGAGGTTATTTCTGTCTGTGGAAAGATATATGAACATCTCATAGGTCAGGAATGGCTATAGAGCCTACTGAAAATTCAAACCCAAATGATTTTTATTAAAGTAAATGATTTTTATTTTTCTATTAAAAATAATAGGTGCTTTTAATTAAACAACACTACAATAGAAGACATGTTTGAAGAGGCAAATGACTCTTACCCCAAATAATTGTCAATACTGGCAGATATCTGGTACTTCTCTTAAAATAACAGTCCCACTGAAGAAAACAATAGTTTAAACCTCTGAAAAATAGAATGATTCATTAGAATTATTTCTTTACCTTTATCTATTAAGATATTATATTAGTTTGTTACTGCTGCTGTAACAAATTTCCACAAACTTAGTGCCTTAAAATAACACATTTATTATTTTACAATCTGTAAGTCAGAAGTCCCAAATGGATTTCATTAGGCTAAAATCAAGGTGTTAGCAAGGCCATGGCCTCTCTGAAGGGGAGAATCTGTTTTCTTGCTTTTTCCACATTCTAGAGTTGCCTGTGTTTCTTGGCTCCTGGCTCCATACTGTTTCTTTAAAACACAGACCTCTGGTTCTGTTACCCCATCGTCTTCTCCCTCTGTCAAGAGGAAAGACCCTCTTTCCTTCCTCATATGTGGATCCTTGTGATTACATTGGCCCACCTGGGTGATCCAGGCTAATCTCACTATGTCAAAACCCTTAATTTAATCACATTTGCAAAGTCACCATTTTTATATAACATTTACAGGTTCCAAGGATTAGAAGATTGTGAGGTAGTGTACAGACATAGACTCTTTCCCCCTACACCTGGTCTCTTCCTGTCCCCTCCCTCAAGGGAGTGGTCTCTGGCCAAGGCTGGTCTCTGAAGGGTATACATATTCCCAATAATGAGTCAAGGGAGGCAGGTGACCAAGCAAAGCTGAAAATAATGTAGTCATCACGCATAATATAATTGTGCACACCATATAGGAATGTGAATGATTAGCTTGACTGCTTGATTATAAAACTGCTTGCTATATTGTCCCAAAATGCAGATTCTTCACTGACCTGCTGCCATAGGTGCCTCTTGTAAGGTTTAGTAAACCAATGTATTTCCTTGCTGGACTTTTTTGGAATAGGTAAACATTATGCTCAAGCTCTCTCAGATTGGAGTTACCATGTTTGTTACGCATCTTTGGGGATTTGCATCATTTAGCTTCCACAGAGGTGTACAACTCAGATTTGCGAGGAGCTTTTGTGTAATAGAAACTCACATTAAATTAGCACATCTTGCTTTCTTTTTCTGTATTCATCCAAATACCAGAAGCTCCGTTTAGGTCTCATATTTGACTTATCTGATAACCCCCCACAGTGGCATGAAGAACCCCCTAGAGCAACATTTTCCAAACTGAAACTCTAGTGGCCTGTGAAATGTTAAGAGATGCTCTATGTTAAAAAGTGTTCTGGGTTAAATAAGACTGAAGAACATTCCGCATTCCATCCCACCCAACTTCATCTTCAATACACATTAGCATATGGGAAAGGTACCGAGAATTCTTGCTATTGTCCATTATTCCAAGTGTATTTTACAATGAAATTCTTTTTTCTTTTTATATTTTTCAAGAATGTATACTGATTTTCTTAAGGAATACCACTGTATTATATTTGATAAATATTACCTTTAATGTGTTTTTTCCTAAAACTTAACTTACATTTAAATAAATAAAGAGACATGTTGGACCTGATTCTAAGTATCACCTAAATGACGACTTTCCTATTTAATCTTTTTACTTTCCTGCCTGTGTGGAACTTAGTTCCTTTAGGCTTAAAGATTGACTTTCAAACCCCAATGTTAAGAAAAACTTGTTTTTGTAAATAAATATTTAGAATGCATACAACAATTTTGTGCTTTACAGCACATACAGAATTGTTGTGAAAAGTAAAGATATGCAGAAAAATTTGTTATTCACAATACTATCTCAGAATCACAGGACTGGATATATCTTTAGAAGCTGTATTCACCTTCTCTCTATTTTGAGACGATATTGCCTCTAACGTGGTCCAGAATGGTACTTCATAGCTTAGGTGGCTCACCTGACAGCTCCCAACAATGGTGTGAAGAGAGCCTTAGCCTTCTCCACTGGGTTCTTGATTGGGCTTCCGTTAGCTTAGGTTGTCAATGCAGTCTTTGCCAGATAAGACTTCTATTGCGCTTTCTTTGTCCCTTTCTTATAGCAATGATCACATTTTATCATATATTATTAATTACACATTATGACTTATCTGCCCAAATTAGGGTTCTTGAGGGCAAGTGCTATCACTATATTCCTCATGGGGCCTGGCTCGTTCTTTAGTAAGAGCTGTCCCGATGTGTGCTTAGGATAGAAATCTTAGCACTATCAGGTGTATACTTCAATCATCCACCAATTTATATTTTCCCCTACCTAAAATTTGAGAAACAAAGATATATTTACAGCAAGGGAAAAGCTAAATTAAAATAGGTAAAATAATTAAGGTAAAGGAATTATAAGGGTTGGAAAGTAAAATGGATTTAGGAGTGACCCTAGCTCTGAAAAACATACGTCATAAAATTCTGCTGGCATTTGCAGGGAGAGGACATTGATGCTAAACTTACTAGGGACCAGTGAAGGAAGCAATTGTTTTCTTTTCTTTTTTCTTCTTTTTTTGAGTTGGAGTCTCACTCTGTTGCCCAGACTGGAGTGCAGTGGCTGCTCCCGGTCACTGCAGCCTCGACCTGCTGGGCTCCAGCGATCCTTCCGCCTCAACCTTCCAAGTAACCAGAATTACAGGTGCGCGCTACCATGCCCGGCTAAATTTTTGATTTTTATTGTAGAGGTGCTGTCTCACCAAGTTGCCCAGGCGGGTCTCCAACCTGCAGGCTCAGGCAATCCACTCACCTCGGTCTCCCAAGGCGGGATAACAGGCTGAGCCACCGAGCCCGGCTAGCAATTATTTTCTAAAATTATGCAGTCAGTTGCTCACATGAAACATAGCTATACCTAAAACCAGGATCAATGAGAAATTCCTCTCATGGGCTATCAGAAGGAGTTTACTGTGTAATATAAGGAACAGCATATTCTCCTCATATTTACACTGAACACAGCAATCCATTTCAGAGGGAAATTCCTTATACCACCCATGGTTGATTTGATAGCATCCCCAGTATGATGACAGAATCTAAATAAGGAGTGCAGCTATAGAAAAGGGTAGACAGTGGCTCATGCAATCCTAGAATGCTAACAAAACTGTAAAACAGCTATCAGACTTTGTTTTGCAAAATCTTTACTTAAATTAATGTGGGTATAAAGTTTCACTAGCAAATGAAAGAAAAGAATATGGAGTAATGCAACATATGTCGCCCAGTTATTAGAATAAATCAATTGTAATTCATTAGTATAATCAATTATCTGAAGATAGGGCTCAGATATTGATAAACATCATCTACTTAGGCGGGTTTTTTTCCTTTTCTCTGTATGTATCACTACAGAGTGCAGCAAATAGTACTAGTTATCAAACAACAGGACAAAGTTAGTTAAAAATAAAATATATTTCTTCCTTAGGTTGCAACTTAAGTTTCTTTTTTAGTAGAGGGAAACTGACTCTAGCGAGAATTCACGGATACCAATTATCCGAGAAAATGATGACCTAAGAGGAAGATGTGAGGATAGAAGCCAATTAAAGGAGGGCATGCACCTGGAGCCCTCTCTTGGGGATAGGAACGTTGAATGGAAGTGTTGTAACTACGATGTGATAGATGGAAATAGCATGTCTTCTGGGAAATTAGCCATCACTCACTTCCCTTCTCTCAGGCCTGAGTGGATTTTATGTTACCATCATTTAATGGAGGTACCACCAACTTCAATTTGGAAATACCTGTCAGCATGCGAATACTTACTCAAAAAGAGTTTATGAAAAAGTGGATTTCCAAAAGTTATTTTTAAATCTTGGCGATTTTGGGGGGATGTTGTCTTAATATTAGCATAGATTAGTCGCTGTCTAATACACATCTAATACATTTTACCGCTTAATATGTAGTTCTGGGATTACGAGCAGAACTTACTTTGACCTTCTTCCTTACTTCTGGTGTTGGAGTTGATGGGAGTGCCCCGCCAGACGCAGGATAGTAAAGAAGTCCTCTTATTTGTTTCTAATTCCTTTGAGTCACCGTGGCTTTACTTTGCCTCACATTTAGGGTTTTAGCAAGGCGGTATAAGAAATCAGAAGCCTGAATTTGAAGATAGTTTTCTCCATCTCCTCTTACTTCTTGAAAAAGGAGTCTTTCCCAATTGTATTTGCTTCTTTCCTTTTTGTTGACTTTTAATAGGCCGTCAGTCCACCTTGCCACTTCCCTGACACTGTTCTGGCCAAAGTCACCTCATTCATTAGCATCTTTTAAATTTCCACCTTAACTTCCTTCTGCCCCATTTTATATTTCTATTTGGGTCTTCCTTTTTGAAGCACTCTTCTCTCTCTTGGTCTTCTCCTATCCCTGTGGGTGTTTCTGTTCAGTCTCATAAGAGGGTCTTCGTTCATCTTCTAGACATGGGTGATCATTATCATGCTCCCTTAACTTTTCTGTCCTTCTGGGTATTTTCATTGATGCTCATGTTTCAGCTATATGCTGATGACCCCTACATTAGTTAGAGAGAGAGAGAGAGAGACTGAGCTCCAGGAACAAAATAGATGGGTCATTTTGCTCCATGAGGTTACCAAAGAACTCGGTTTTCTTCTCAATTGTTTGCACCACTATCCGCTGAGGTGTTGTCCTTATCTGTACAGTCCAAAGTTCTTCAACAGCACCAAGTCTGTGTTCCAGTATTCAGGCAGTGAAGATCAAGGCCTCCCTTCTAAGAAAGTGATAAAAAGAAGTTCCACACAACAGTTCTGCTTAAATTGTGTCAATGAGGATAGAGTCACATGGTCAAATGTAGCTTTAAGAGAGGCTGAGAAATAAGCAGCTACATACCCTGCAAAAACTGTGAGTTTAATAACTGCAAGAGATTTTTCTGGAAGCTCAGAGGCTTGGATCCATGAAGCCTGCCCAATCACAAGGTATGGACTGCAGCTGGGTCAGTGGGGAGTGACCTGAAGCGTGGGTCCACAGTGATGATGAGTTTACCCCTCGATCTGAAACTTTTCTTGAATGGACTAACAGGAAGACCTGTGATGGTGAAGCTAATGTGGAGAATGGAATACTACTGGTGTTTGTGAACAGTTACATGGACATGCCTCTTGCAAATGCAGAAGAATAGCTGCAAGAAGAAAGGGGAGAAGGGACATATGGGCAAAATTATTGGTCTCTGCTAACATACCTTCAACCTCATGCTCTAATGCTCCAGATCCATAGATTCAACCACTTTGTGATGTCTTCTGTGTGCCCTACAGGCACCTCAAACTCAACATGTCAGAACAAAATAAAAATTGAATTCAGATTATTTGTCAGTAATTAGAAGGCCCTCCCCAACCTAGTTCCAGTTGACTTTCCCAAACTTATCTGTAGCCAGAAATCCAATCATCTTTCCTTTCCAGTCACATTGCATTGATTACTTCTCTCACACATGGCAGGCACTTGTGCGTCTGTGTTTACTCCTGTTCCTTCAGCCATGAGTGGAGTCAGTTGTTCACTGAACACACCATTACTCATCTGAAGGAGCAGAAGCTTTGGAACTAGGCAGTCCTGGATTGAGAGCCCATCTGAGCCTCAGTTTCCTCATCAGAAAAAATGGATTTAAGAAGAAAATCCACATAAAGTACCCAGTCCATAGTAGAGCATCAAAGTGTTGGTTCCTTCCTTTTTCTTTTCTTTTCTTTTTTTTTTTTGAGTCGGAGTCTCACTCTGTCGCCCAGACTGGAGTGCAGTGGCACGCTCCCGGCCACTGCCGCCTCGACCTGCTGGGCTCTGGCGATCCTTCCGCCTCAGCCTTCCAAGGAGCTGGAACTACAGGTGCGCATTACCATGCCCCACTAATTTTTTGATTTATTGTAGAGATGTCTCGCCAAGTTGCCCAGGCGGGTCTCGAACCCATGGACTCAGGCAATCCACTCACCTCAGCCTCCCAAAGCGCGGGATTACAGGCTGAGCCTTGGAGCCCAGCTCCTTTTTCTTTCAAATGTCACTTCTTTTCTGTAATATTTTTGGTGAGTAACAAGAGACGAAGCAGTTTTCTCCAATCTGTGTTTTATAGCATTTTATAATGCTTCTATTATGTACATTTTATTATATTTATTTGTGAATTTGTTTGCCTCACCTGCTGGACTTCGATCTTCTGGAAGATAGGAGTCTTACTTACTCACCTTTGATCCTTAGTGCCTGGCAATAATAGACACAAAATAAATGTTTATTAAATTGAACTACATTGAATTGAAATTAATTAAAGAAGAAAAATAAAGGTCAAACTGTTTTCTTGGCTGTGACTTAGCTTCCCTATAAAGAATGGAATAAGAGTTTGATTGATGTGCATATGCTGTTTTGTAATAAAAAGGAGCAGTCTTCTGATTCTGAACATGAAATAGCAACTGCTGGACTGTGAAACAATCTGCAAAATTGCATTTATCCTGGAGTGTTTTGTTTTGGCATCAGTGGGATAGAATGTTGTTTCATAGTCCATGTTTATTGAACCATGTAAGGGATTTAGAGGAGCATCTGTAGAGAGGCCAAAGTTAAAGTGGGGCACTGTCCCAAAAAAGTGACATGTAAGACAAATTGATGTATTCAAGCATTCAAAGTTGACAATATTATCTGTTATTTTTATAGAGGACATTTTGGCACTAGGTGTAGCATGTGCATATATGTGACAAAACCAAGCTCAGTATCTACTTCCCTCTTTACTACTCTCTTTCTTTTAATGACATTACCAGTCTTTGTGTTATCCAAGTTCGAAATCTTGAAATTATTTTTTTCTTTTCTTTTGTCCCCTCCTTTAATGAATAGTTACCTAAGCCCACTCAATTCTATATCAGTTCTCATATTCTCTCTCTTTCTCTCTTCTCATTGCACTGCAAACACATGACTTTGTTGCTCCTTTCTGTATTTCTATTTCTCCTTACGTGGTATCCCAGGCTAGTTAATATGCTACCACTAGCTTATGCTTCTTAAAAAAAAGGTAGCATGTTTCTAGTTATAGATTTGCTCAGAGTACTTAATTTCCTCATTGCTGCCCAGAAATATCTTAATTTCTCTAAGGTCTATTTCTAACTTACCTTTCTAGCTTTGTCTTTTGTTCCCTTCTTCCAAGCCTCACACAAATTTTGCAGTTTAGTCAAACAAGGTTGTGTCAATTGTATGTGTCTACTTGAATGGGCTATGGGCTGCCCAGATAGCTGATAAACATCATTTCTGGGTGTGTCTATGAGGGTGTTTCCAGAAGAGGTTAGCACTTGAATCAATAGTAATGAAGATCTGCCCTTACCAGTATGAGTTTGTACTCTGTATTTCATCAGTACTTTGTAGTCCGCCATCCACTCTGTTGAAAACGTGAATAGAACAAAAAAGAAGACGAAGGGTAAATTCTCCCTCTCTGTGAGCTGAGATATCCATCTTCTTCTGCCCTTGGACATTGGAGCTCCTGGTTCTTGGATCTTTGGACTTCAAGATTTACACCTGTGAACCCCTTACCTCCACTTTCTTTCTCAAGATTTCGACCTCAGACTTGGAGTTACACTCTCTGCTCCCCTGTTTCTCAGGCCTTTGAGCTCAGACTGAAGGATCTCCAACTTGCAGAGGGCATAATGGTGGGACTTCCGTGAGGCATTATAATGTGAACCAATTTCCATAATAAATCTCCACTCTTTCTACCTACCTACCTAGATATCGATGCTGTTTCTGTGGATAAACTTGACTAGTTCAGGATTAATTGTTTTACTTATTTTTTTTATAATGCCCCTCTATTTTCTGACTTTGCCGGTACTAGTCTTTTGGCTTGGGGTGTATGAGAATGTATTAGTGACTCTTTGGCCATTCATCTCTCTGCCATCTTCTACACTATATTTCTCTACACTTACTCTTTTTTTTTTTGAGTTGGAGTCTCACTCTGTCGCCCAGACTGGAGTGCAGTGGCCGCTCCCGGCCACCGCAGCCTCGCCTGCTGGGCTCTGGCGATCCTTCCGCCTCAGCTTTCCGAGTAGCCGGAACTACAGGCATGCGCTACCACGCCCGGCTGATTTTTCGATTTATTATAGAGATGAGGTCTTGCTGCCCAGGCGGGTCTCGAACCTGCGGCCTCAGGCAATCCACTCACCTCAGCCTCCCAAAGGCGCGGGATTACAGGCTGAGCCACCGAGCCCGGCTTACACTTACTCTTAGGGAAACTAGTTTCAACTCTGACCCCTATGTTGATATTTCTCAAATCAGCAACTCTGTGCATGATTTCATTACCTGAAGGACATTATTGAGGTTTTAGGGGACCAATGGATAGCATTCATTCTCCATACCTGAAATCTGAATCAACTAAGAGATATACTAGGGGTAAGACAGATGAAGACCAAAATGCCATTTTTATTACTAATACATCTGAAGTTGGAAAGTGAGGCTTATAGTTGTAGAAAATGGACTTCCTAATACTGAATCTAAAATTAGACAGGCCACTTTAAAACTTAAGCAAGGTGAGGTAGAGCCGAATGCACTCCTCACTGGTAATTGCCACCCAGAGGTAAGAGAGGAAGAAGTAGTGCTTTCCTTGTTCTGTTTTGCTTCCAGCTTCCTTGATGAACCTCATGTGAGGAGGAGGGAGTGAAGAGGTGAAGTGAGACCAAGGTAGTTACCACATGGAGGAAACCTCAGGAGTGGGAAGAACATTTCTCCTAACCTGTCTATCCAGACATCCCACTGTCACCTCAAGCCCCTACTCATCACATTCTTCTCAAAAACAGTTTCCTCCCCACCTGCTCTGTCATGCAAGAGCTTTGTGTCAGTTTTGATTCAACTTTCCTCATATGCCACAAAATTGAATATTACAGTGCAACTGTTTTTCTTTTAAAATGCTTCTTTTTGCTTGCTATTTCTTCTGTCATGCAGCCACTAACTTATGCTGAACCTTTAGCAGCCTTTGAATAGGTTTGTCAAATATGTCAGTTGGTTTCTGCTTTGCTTCCTAAAGAAAGTTGTTCATAACTTGGTTGTATTTTTGGATTAGATAGAAACACGCATTCCAGTCTTCCTTCCTTGCTCTAATATGCAATATCCTTTTACAACATTCTCAAGCATTTTAGAAAAGATGATGTTGTTAGAACAAAACATCCTCATTCCTATATGCACCTTTGCCCAGTGGGAATTTTTGCCTGAAAAGTAAACCCTTCACTCTTCATATTTCTCGTTTCCCAGCTCAGCTCCCACCTCTGCCTCCCAGATGGCTCTCTGTGTACTCTAGACTGCATCTCTAAGATTGTACTTAAAAACCATTATTTAAAATCAAGAACCTAGTTGTTCTCAAATTGTTTGTGTACTCATTTTTTTCAGGTCAGAAGGAATTCTTATTCTTTTTATGTCTGCCCACTTATCTAGTATAGGCTGCCTACATATCTAGTAAAGGCTGAACATATAGTAAATAATCAGTTAAACTTATGACTTGATCAATAGGGAACGTTAGTGTAGCATGAGTTGTTTAATGTTTGAGGTTAATATATAGGCTAAGATATGAGTCTTTTAGGAAAAAGACAAAAAAAATCTTTATATTTGTAATTTAGAATTTGTATAATTGAATAGATGTTACATGTACCTACTTAAAATTCTTCTGATATGGTCCTTGTTGGATAATAAGATTCTTTTTTCTGTTGAGTCCCAAGTGAGAGTATTGGAATGGAATAATGACAGGAAAAAAACTGCTCTCAAGATAACACCTGACCTCAACCAAGAAAGCATCAAAAGAAATTACACAGGAATTTGGAAAAATGACTAATTGTTATCTGAGATCATTGATTTTTTTTTAAAGAAAACATTTGAGTGCATGTAATATTTAAAGCCATTTTGTGGACACTCTTCTTGAAAAATGTTCTTTATTTAATGACTTCTGTTTGTTTCTGATATGTATAAAGGGAAATTTGAATTGATTTTGCAAAAAAAAAACATAAAAAGTATGATGGAAAGTTCAACCAGCACTCTAGAAATATCTGCTAGAATTTAGTTTCCTAAAAGAAACTCTTGAAAGAAGATTTTGTGTTACCTACATCCTCACAATTGTTTTCATTAATTAATGCAGAACAGCTTGAGAAAGGTTGATCCCTTAAGGTTTATTGTTCTTGAATTTCAGTTATTGAAAAATTAGCTAACTATTGCCAGTTGGCTAATCAGTTGAGTCTTCCATCTTATGAGTATTTTGGACAGTTGGAAATGGAGGAAATCTAGGAGAAATTAGGAATGTTTCTTAATTCACAGGATTTGAGACTTCTGGAGAAGGTGCCATTTCTAAGAATGGCCACAAGATGGTGTAGAAATAAATGCCTTATACGTGTGTCATTCATTCATTCAGCAAACAAGCATTTAATAATCTCCAGTTACCAGCCAGGAATGATGTTAGGCCCAGGAGAGGATGAAATGATGTCCTCAAGAAGCCTAGATTCTAGTACAGAGAGATACACCTGTCAGAAAATAAGGACAATAGAGTGTTACAGGGACTATGTTACAATTATATGTGATAAATAATGGGGACCCAAAGGAAAGAATGAGCACTTCCACAGAGAAAGGGTGGGAAGTGTGAATTTGTAAAAGTTCTGCAGAGGAAATTATTCTTAGACAGAATCTTAGAAATGTGTGTTTACTAGGAAGATGATTGTATAAATTATAGGATTGAAGGAGGTGGGGTCTGGGCATACAGGAGGGATCTTTCAGAGGGAAATACATGAGTGACGTATCAAAGACTTAAGAAACAATCTGGCATGTTTAAGGAACTTTAAGGAGTTTAATGTGATTAAGGCATAAGACAGAAGAGGAGACTGAAGATAATGCAGACCAGGTAATGAACAGCCTGACATGCCATGATGATGCACAGCCTTGTCTTAGGGAGTCCACTTTGGTGGTAGTATGGATGGTGGCAGGGAAGCAGGGAGATAGGTTGGGAAGACTACTGTACCCCCCAGGGAAGAGAAGATGAGGGCCAGCAATGTTTGGATGAAGAAGAGGTTGTTTTCTAGGAAAGGTGTTAAGAGTTCTAGTGTAAGAGCGTGATAAATAATTGACTAACACTAGAGCTACAGGAGGAAGCTTGGTTAAGGAGCAGAAAATTATGATGAATTCATAGTGGACAAGTAGTTTAAGGTTTGGCTAAGAACCAACAGTTCGGAGGTGGGAGCTGGGTTGAGGAAAGGGAACAGGAGGACCATGTCCCAGAATAGGCCTCAGTGTAGAGAAATGGAGTAGAATGGGAGGTAGGGTGATAAGATTTAATTTTGGTTATTTATATTTTCTTATTATTTTTGTTTCTGATGGGATGTTAGAGAACTCACTTCAGAACATAGTCAGACCACAAAACATTTTAGATATCCCGTGGCAAGGACCATGAGCTTAAACTCTGTGTAGCTGTGTAATGTCGGGCAAGTTAACTATACTTTTCTCAGTTTTCTCATTTTAAAATGGGGAAAGTTACCAACTAGTGGGCTAATATATCTTAATTATCTTCTCCCCATGAGTTGTAAATGAACTTAGGGTGATCAAGGACTCAGGCAGATGGACAGCAAAATATGAACTTTATTTATTTATTTATCTATTTTTTTGAGTTGGAGTCTTGCTCTCTTGCCCAGGCTGGAGTGCCCGGCCGCTCCTGGCCACCGCAGCCTCGACCTGCTGGGCTCCAGTGATTCTTCTGCCTCAGCTTTCCGAGTAGCTGGAACTACAGGTGTGCGCTACCACGCCCGGCTAATTTTTGATTTATTGTAGAGACAAGGTCTCGCCAGGTTGCCCAGGCAGGTCTCAAACCTGCGGGCTCAAACAATCCACTTGCCTCGGTCTCCCAAAGTGCGGGATTACAGGTTGAGCCACCCAGCCCAGCCAAGATATGAACTTTAATACTGAGAAATGCCTGATGAGAGATGTGGCTCAGATGTGTAGAAACAGGTTTTCGTAACATCCTCTTTCTCTCAGTCTAGACTTTGGAATAGATAAATTGTACTGGCAGTAGGGGCAATTTTTGTTACTTTTTGTGAAAATTCAAATTAAATGCCTGGAGCTAAGGCTACATTCCTAGAGGGACACACCCCTGGTCTTGTGCAGTTAGTTTACCATTCCTGGTGGGTTGCATTGCCTCCCAGGATCACCTTGACAGCAGCACTGCTGACCCAGAGCTGTGTCCACCTGTACTCTCTCATTATATACCAGTCTACTCATACTGAAGTGTTGCCAGCATTTCCGCTGTGTTATCTTTGTGCATTGTAAACATCTGCTGAGACAACTTTCAGCTACACTATGTCATCCGCTGAGTAGTCTAATCTAGAGTGATAGTTTTTGGTAGTGACCTGACAACAGGGTCATAGGTTTGGTTTTTAAAAAAATTTTTAAATTTTAAAGATGTGGGATAGAATTCAGGGTTAGGTATACACGTGTTCATTATGCAGGTACCCTTGCTGATGAGGTGTGCCTTCTCTTCCCCTGAAAGTTTCCCACTATTGCCAATTCCTTTCTTATAGTATTACGGTAGTTATTCAAGGTCTGCTTATTGAGAATATGTGATACTCAGTTCTTTGTTTTTGTGATAGGTCACTCAGTATTATAGACTCTAAGTCCATCCAAGTTGCTGTGAAGTTCATAATTTTGTACTTCTTTATGACTGCATAATATTCCACTGTGTATATGTATCACACTTTTTTAAAATATAGTCCTCTTTCAATGGCAGCACAGTTGGTTCTGGGTCATAGGCTTTGAAAGATACCTCTATTTCTCTCTCTCTCTCTCTCTCTCTCTCTCTCTCTCTTACCCCTCTTTGGCCCTATGTTTTCAGAGCACTATTTAGGTAAATGCAGTTTCCTCCCCCCCCAGAATATATGCATCAAGTTATAGCAGAAATACCTGTAATGATAATAACTGACATATATCTAAAACTTACTATATGCCAGGCATTGCTTTAAGTGCATTACCTATATTAACTTCACAACAGTCTTACGAAGTAAGTACTACTATAGGCGAGAAAAGTAGAGGTACAGGAAGGTTAAGTGACTTATCCAAGGTCCCACATCTGGGGAAAGACAGAACAAGGATTCAGACTTAGGAATTTTGTCTCTAGCGTCCATGAGCTCAGCCACCCTGTCACCTGTTTCTTCAATGAAAACGACAATGAGTGTAATCACCACCCCTAATCTTTGCTCTTCCCAGTCCTTCTCCCATTCTTCTCATACCCACAGTGATTATTCATCATTCTGAATAAATAGGAATCATCTGTGAGCTGCTGCAACCAGTCTGGGCTCTCGTGGCCTGGTCAGGGGCAAGGATCTTACACTGGCCCATGGGCCCGCTGCAGTGCCTCTTACTTTCCATGTCTGTCCCAGCAGGGCTTTTTCTCTCTTCTCTCACCTTCCCGCTCTACCTCTTCTGGATGGCTACACTCTACTTCTGTGTTCTCCATCTTTAAACAAAGGACATTTCCTCATTATTCTGTCTTTTGAATGATGATAAGGTGGTGATGATGATGATGATGATGACGATGAGTGTGGAGAGGGAGGTAGCTTGTGAATGCCATACTTTAATTCTTTTCTTTATAAGCTTCAGTGATAAAACAAGCCCCTCCACTTCTGCCTTAAGAAGATGAAGTCCTCACTGTAAAGTTCAGGAGTTCCCAACAAGTAATTCACAATGGGAGGTTTAAAAAGGTTCAGTGGCAATTGCGTTTGGGAAAACTTTGCTTTAAATAAAGTTATACAGACTCCTTTTCTTCAGAATTTCCGGAGCCACTAATATGCTATTGTGACTTAGAATCTTTTGTATGCAAATACATTCATAAATCTTTAAACAGGGAAGATTGCACACACACTTTTTTCCAAGTTTATTTGATCAGGGAGTCAGTTCTTTGGAGAAAAACTCATGGGCTATTGTTGTGCAGAATATGGCACTGGGAAACAGTGATGTGAATGAATGAAGCATACAACCAAGGTGATCCCTGTAAAAGCAAAGGTCTTGAAATAGGCTTATCATCTATTCGCATGTTAATGACTACATCTTCTTGAACTGTTTCATTAATTTCTTAAGATTTTTTTTTTTTTTAGACTTGAGAATATTTAGAGATCTTTCAAAAGATATCCCAATGTTCAAAAAATAACTTGATGTGATGGGGCTGTCACTTGGAGCACCCCATCAGTGGAATTGGGCTGCCCTTTTGGTCCTTATGTTTTTGCTGTCATTTTTCTTGTCTTATGAGAAACATGAGAAGAGTGTCATATAATTTCATTTCTGGGGCTTAATTTGTGTTTTATGTGCAGTGTGAGTGACACTTAAATGTTGGCACCTGACCAAGAGGTGAATTAATTCATGATCTCTGGACTTCTGTTTGGTTTGTTCACTTCAGACTTCACACAGAGCTAGATCATTATATTTGAGACTTTACAATTATGGACTATCATTTAAATGTTTGATTTTCTTTTCACCACCTCTATCTCATATTCTGGTGAAATAACATCCTTGTATACCTTGTTTTTGTTAAGTGAAATAGTCTCAAGTATACTTTTAATAAAGTTTTATTCACAAAAACTCCCTAATGTTTTACAGCTCTCTGTAGGTAAGCTGTATTTCTTGCCAATGTATCTGTGCTCTGAATGCTTCTTAAAAATAATTTTTAAAAAGTGTACCGTTAGACAATTATTCTGACAATCTTTGAAATGGTAAGGAAGGCTTTTTTCGAAACTACTGCAATAGGTATCATGGTTGTCACAATAGGGGAGAGACTCAACTTCAATGTAGCAAAGACAGTTGGGAATTCATAGCCAACAAGCAGAGTAAGGGGGTCAGAGGTGGAAAATTACTGAGGAGACATCAAGGGTAGGAGGCTTATTGCTAAACCAATTTTATAGAAACTTTGCTAAAGGTGGAGCAGGGTGATCAAATATCAAGGATGGAGGATGAATCAAGGGTGGGAGATTCTTTCTAAACTGACTTAGCAAGACTCTTGTGCAAACTGGCCTATGCAGCTCTGGCAAAGACGAGGCTTAGTTGAGAAGAGGGGTCAGGAGAGCCTGACTCAAGTTTGGTCAAGGAGAGAGTTTTGTCAGTAGGGGATTTTTATTTTATTTTATTTTATTTTTTATTTTCTTATCAATATTTTTTATTTTGATATTGTGGGGTACAGTTAAGGGTTAGGTATACAAATATGCTTCATTCAGGCCCCCTTGTTGATAACAGTCTCCCCATCTCCAGACAGATGTTTACTACCATTAGTCCCCCCCCCATAGTTTCCCAACACTGTCAGTCATTTTCTTATAGTAGTGCATTGGATGATCAAGGTCTATTATGTGAGTGAGAATATGTGATACTCAGATCTTTGTTCAGTAGGGAATTTTTAAAAAGAGTTTAAAAAAATAGACATATGGATAAAATTTAGTTTTCTTTTCTTTCTTCTTTTTTTTAAGTCAGGGACTCACTCTGTCACCCAGACCAGTGTGCAGTGGCACAATCATGGCTCACCACGGCATCAACCTCCTGGGCTCAAAAGATCCTTCTTCCTCAGCCTCCCAGATTGCTAGGACTACAGGCATGTACCACCATGTGCAGCAATTTAAAAAAAAATTTTTAATTTTTTGTAGAGATGAGGTCCCACTATGTTGCCTAAGCTGATCTTAAACTCTAGGACCCAAGCAATCTTCCTGCGATTGGCCTCCCAAAGTGCTGGGATTATAGGTATGAACCACCTCACCTGGCCTAAATACCATGTCTTTTAAGCTCTTAGAACTTTTATTTAGTGCCTTGCTCCAAAATCTCCTTTCTGATTTGGGGAAGTTAGAGGAGAGCTGAGCCCAGTTAGACGTATGTTTTACTGAGTTACTTTGATGGGCTTCTCTTTGTGCCTAAGAAGGCTCCCAGCCTCAGGGGAGGAGAGCTGTCTTGCACCTAAACTTATACCCTTCCGTTGTCTCTTAGTTGGTTGCCAGCTTAGATGACTGGAAGCCAGAGAATTTTGTTCTGCCACCTGAAATCTCGTCAATGACGTTTCTGTTCAGGAGCAAATTTGCGTGCAATAGGTATGGGAGCGGCTGCGGTGCTGCTTATCTGTGACCCCCCTTGCTTGAGCCTCAGCTTCTTTCTAGGGCACCCTCTCATGTGACTGATTTCAAGTCGATTGTCAAGAGGACTACCACATGGAGATCTGTTTCCTGAACTGATGACCTTTATTACCTAGAGAAGAGTAATAATCAAAAGTAGACGTTTACCAGGGCCCTGCATAACGAATGTTTGTAGATCTAACTCTGAATTGTACCCCATATTTTTGAAAACATTAAAATAAATAATTAAATAAATAAATGAAAGCTGGAAAAAAAAAAGTAGACGTTTTAGTTGCTTACTCAATTTATCCTGGTTTACATGATGTTTATTTGCTACCTCACAGATATGAGCACACTAGCTGATCACTTCTCTGCCAATAATATAGCGACCATTCCCTTTAAAATAAAAGGTGTTGTTTTAGCACTTAGGTAGTACATACCAGCAAATCTGATTCATCCTAAGGGGGGAAATAGCTCTGGTGAAAGAAGGATTAATGTTGATGTGTCATTATTGCAGTGTTCTATCACTCAGAGAATAAACCATTTATTTCTTAAGTGCTATTTACTGTATTTCCTTTTCTGGTCAGTCACACTTCTCCACAGAATCTTTGGAACTAGATTTATCATTTAATGTGACCCACTTTTTTTTAAATCCTTTTCTTTTAAACAGTTTTTGCTTGAACACTGGAAAATAATTGAGCTGGATCCACCCAGTTAGTAACTGGAAAAGATACTTGAACCTCTGGACCTTAGATAATACCCTCAATAACCCTGTACATACCTTATTTTATATACATTTTATATATATTTTAGTAACAGGAAAAATGAAGCAGCTGGAAAAAATACTTGTTCATATTTTTAGGTCTAAAATTGTATCACCATATATTTTACAAAATAAAGCAATACTTGCTAAATTAAGGGCTTGCATAATTCATGGATTTAATGAGTACCAGTGGAATATATACTTTTAGTTAACAATGGAAAGATTTTAATATTACTATATTTTTTTGGTTGTAATTTGGCTTTTCAAGGTTGGGTGACTGGGGCTATTGTGATTTGGGGCTCTTAGACATAGAGGCTGCCAAAGGGTACAAAAGAATTGCTTCACTGTTAATTTTGCTGGACCTTTCTGAGGGTAAACAAACTTCCTTTGACATGTACAAGTTTCCAAAGCGTGCTTTCCTCAGGGAAGGTAGTTGGAACTAAAAGAAGCAAAGCTTTTAGATTTAATTCAATGGGTGAACATGAAAGCCATGCATAAATCTTAGAGAACTATGCTTTGCTGAGAGGCAAAGAATTGTCTCTACACTCTGATGGGGGATATGCAAGAGGAGCCCAGGAGGTCCTTGTGAGGGTGCAAACCAATTAAGTAAGTCTTGAACTGAAATTGCTTTTTATCATCTGGGTGAGAAGCCACAGATGTAAAGAAAAGGGCTATTGTTTGACAAAGACCTAATTAGCTAGGATACTCTCAAGCTCTTGGATGTTTATCCTGTTAAGGAAAGGAAAGGTTGAAATTGCATATGGAAATAAAAAATTCTCCCCAAAACCATGTGTATTTGACTAACCAGGATTTAGATTGCAACTCAAAATAGACATCAATCACTCTGATTTACTGAAGGTAAATATCGTCTTTACTACAGGCATGTTAGTACAAGTATGTTTTAGCCTATTCAATAACACAGATTTGGGAATAAATACTACATTGGTTTCAAACTCAGCTGTTTAAAATCTCAGCTACAGGCCGGGTGCGGTGGCTCACGCCTATAATCCCAGCACTTTGGGAGGTCAAGGTGAGAGGATTGCCTGAACCCATGGGTTCGAGACCAGCCTGGGCAACTTGGCGAGATCTCATCTCTACAATAATCAAAAAATTAGCCGGGCATGGTGGCACGTGCCTGTAGTTCCAGTTACCTGGAAGACTGAGGCAGAAGGACAACCTGAACCCAGGAGGTCGAGGCTGTGGCGGCAGTGAGCATGCCACTGCATTTCAGCCTAGGAGACAGAGTGAGACTCCAACTCAAAAAAAAAGATATGTATATATACAAAGTGGTTATTTGATTTGAGGCAAGTTACTTGAGGTTGTATATAAAATAGGATATGTACAGGGTTATTGAGGGTATTAAGTAAAATTTAATGACATAGTTGCCAAGGGACTTGAAAGGGCTTCTAATCCTTACATGGTATAATATTTTTAAATGTGGCACTTTCAGTGTGGTGGTATTTCATTATAAACATGAATTGAGCTAATTTTTTCCTAATAACAAACAAACAAAAATGTGGCAAGACGGGGGGGGGGGGGGGGGGGGGGGGGGGGGGGGGGGGGGGGGGGGGGGGGGGGGGGGGAGAGAGAGAGAGAGAGAGAGAGAGAGAGAGAGAGAGAGAGAGAGAGAGAGAGAGAAATGTAGAGTCACAGTTATGTGAGAAAACCTAATAAACATTTTCCTGTTTCTTTGAGAGTGTCGAGAACTGGCGCTGGGTCCAAATTTTGGCTCATTGATTCAGATCCGGAGTGTGCCACTTACTGAGTGACTGGGACAAACAAGCATTGAAAACTTCTTTACTTTGGTTTCCTCATCTAAAGATTGTGATGATATTAGTACTTCTAGGGTGATTGTGAAGATGAAAGGAAATAAAGGATGTTAAAGGAAATATCTGGTATGTAGTCAAAGCCCAGTAAAAGTTAGTGATCTTCTTCATTACTTCCACCACTGACATTAAACTGTTGAGCATTCAGTTTTAAAATAGGAATGCTCTTTGTCTGACGGATTTAGGAAACAATGTCTTTCCTTAAAATAAATGTATTTCATTATTTTTTGGCATTTAACTATTATCCTTTTATTTTGATAAGGAAATATAGTGGTTTGTCTAATGAGAACAGTTCTAGCCTACACTTTTTAACATGTTAATCTATGTAAAAGCTGGACTCCATTATTTTTGGAGTATTCCTGGACAAGGCAGATCAGAGTTTTAATTTTTGGAATGCTAACAAGGGCAGCTGTAGTCCAGAGTTCTAGTTGTTTTTATGAGATTTTTATAAAAACATAGAAACAAAATTAGTGAACAAAATGTTTGTAGGCGCTAGTTTGAGTCTAAATCCTTTGGGAAAGGTTATTTCTCTTCAAATTAGATGGCAGTAAAATTAATCAAATACTCAAATGTGCAGGTTTTATGACTTGTATTGTTAGATTAACTGTTTTTTTCTTTGCAATTATTTTATGTATTTGATTTAGAAAGCATTCTTAAGACATGAGTTAAATGTTTTTTTGCCTATGAATTAAAAAAATTAAGCCTTTCATTAGGAGACTGTGGTATAAAACAAACAAAATAAAATATTAAGTTGCACACAAGGGTACCTGTCTGTAGGCTGAGTTGGATTACTTGAGCCCAGGAATTCAAGTCCAACCTGGGCAACATATAAGACCTCCTATCTTAAATATTTTTTTAAAATGGAAGTCATTTATTACAGAGAATTCAAACAAAAGAAGATAAAAAAACTAAAAGATAAAATATTGTTATTAAAAGTATCAATAAAGGATAAAAGATGGTACAGTCAGGGATTTCCAAGAGCTTTATATTTAGGTGGGAATACATGCAGCCAAAAAACTGTCTAAATATAGAGATCATGGGAAGAAGAGATAGGGATTAGGTAAGGTGTTATGGAAAAGAGCCAAAAATTATTTGTAGAAGAAATAAAACAGTCTCAAAATAACAGGAAAGACCAAAATAAGGCTTTCTGGTTAACAAATGAATATACTTTTTTCATTTAGCATTCAACAAATGTTTGCTCCGGATTCAGACTCACCACTAGTTCTCAGTGCCTTATCTTACTACTATGACATTATGACATATCGAAAAAGACCGGTAACATTTTCACTAAATTCAAGGATTTTTAAAAGTATTTTTTAAAGTGTTTACTTGGTCAAAAGTGATTCATTAACTCATTCTATATGTATATATATTTTTGAGTTGGAGTCTCACTCTGTCGCCCAGACTGGAGTGCAGTGGCCGGTCCTGGCCACCGCAGCCTCGACCTGCTGGGCTCCGGCGATCCTTCCACCTCAGCCTTCCAAGTAGCTGGAACTACAGGCGCACGCTACCACGCCCGGTTAATTTTTTGATTTATTGTAGAGATGAGGTCTCACCAAGTTGCCCAGGCGGGTCTTGAACCCGCAGGCTCAGGCAATCCACTCACCTCAGCCTCCCCAGGCGCGGGATTACAGGTTGAGCCACTGAGCCCGGCTCATTCTATATTTTGATATCATATAAAAGTAACCAACTGCTATGCTAATGGCTTTGAGTGGCTGATAAGAGTAGAAACAGAGATTCATTAGTCTTAGAAATGACATTAGAACAACATGTGTATTATGCTTACTCTAATCCATCCAATAGTAAGAGTATTTCATTTGCTGTCAGAGTAATCGGGAGGACTCTGGCTTGGCATTAGAAATCAGTCTTCCAAAAGTATCACAGCCATCTGGTCAAGTTTTTTGATTACTGAATCAATCTCTTTAGTTGTTATGCATGTATTCAGATTTTCTATTTCTTCTTAAGTCATTTTGGTAGTTTGTA
Organism: Carlito syrichta; assembly: GCF_000164805.1. Classification (NCBI taxonomy): domain Eukaryota; kingdom Metazoa; phylum Chordata; class Mammalia; order Primates; family Tarsiidae; genus Carlito; species Carlito syrichta. Next base: position 103,437 of record NW_007246526.1, read on the forward strand.
TCTTTTTAGGAATTTTTCCATGTCATCTAGGTTATCTTATTTATTGGAATGCAATTTTTCACAGTACTCTCTTATAATCCACTTTTATTTGCTGTAAGATTGGTAGTCATATCTACTCTTCATTCCTGATTTTAGTAATTGAAATTTCTCTCTTTATTTTCTTGGCCAATTAAATGAAAAGTTTGTCAATTTGTAAATCTTTTCAAAGGACCAACTTTGGGTTTTGCTGATTTTTAAAATTTTCTATTTTGCTTATTTCTGCCCTTATTATTTTCTTCCTTCTTCTTGCTTTGGGTGTAGATCACTCTCCTTTTTTCGTTTGTGTGTGTGTGTGTGTGTGTGTGTGTGTGTGTGTGTGTGTCT
>NW_007246526.1:104273-144799 GCF_000164805.1 Carlito syrichta
TATCACTATGGATGGACTTGGATTTATTATGGTATGTTAATGGAATTATACAATGTTAATTTCTGTTTTCATCTGATTTCTTTTACTCAACAAAATTATTTTTAGATTTTTTTCCACATAAAATATTAGTTGAGCTCTCAGTTTAACAGTCAACCCCTTTACCTGCTTTTGGTGAATATTGTTTCTGGTGTTAAACATTCTTTTCTTAATCAAATTCTCTACCTGGTCAGGCACAGTGACTCATGTCTGCAATCCCAGCAATTTGGGAGGCTGAGGCAGAGGGATTGCTTGATCCCTGGGGTTCAAGACCAGCTTAGGCAACAGGGTGAGACCTTGTCTCTCCAAGAAAAAAAAAAAAATAGTCGGGTGTGGTGGCACACACCTATAGTCCCAGCTACTTGAGAGGGTGAGGTGAGAGGATCATCTGAGCCCAGAAGTTTGAGGCTGTGAGGAGCTGTGACCATTGAGCAGCAGATTTTGACTCAAAATAAATAAATAATTAATAAGGAAAATAAAATAATTTTTTAAAAATTAAGAATTTGATCCTTAGAAAAACTCTCTGCCCGACAACCTCCTCTTCCTTCCTCTGAGATGAATTTTTTCTCCCTTCATTGAAATAAATAAGGACTTCAGAAAAAAGCTCCATTCCTTTCTAGTTTCACCTTTTTGCCTTTAGTCTCAGGACCGAAGTGTCTGCCTGGGCTGTTGTTTTCATTCCCTTCTTCCTCATTGCTATTTTACTTTACCACCAGTCTTCTCTTTCTTCTGTACTTTCAACCTCAATTCCCATATTGCCTCATTTTCCTAAGCCCTTTCTCCTCCTAAAATAAAAACATCAACAATGAGAACACCCACCATAATGATTAAATAGGAGAATGCTTTCATGTCTGCACATCACTTCTATTGTCCACTTCCTTATCTCTCATTCCTTGCTCAGTTAAGCTTCTTCAAAATATGGCTTGCCGGGCTCGGTGGCTCAGCCTGTCATCCCGCGCCTTTGGGAGGCTGAGGTGAGTGGATTGCCTGAGCCCGTGGGTTCGAGACCCGCCTGGGCAGCGAGACCTCATCTCTACAATAAACCAAAAAAAAAAATCAGCTGGGGGTGGTAGCGCATGCCTGTAGTTCCGGCTACTTGGAAGGCTGAGACGGAAGGATCGCCAGAGCCCAGCAGGTCGAGGCTGCGGTGGCTGGGAGCGGCCACTGCACTCCAGTCTGGGCGACAGAGTGAGACTCCAACTCAAAAAAAAAAAAAATATGGCCTAAAAGGACAGGCTACAGAATTTGCAGTGCCCAGTACAAAATGAAAATTTGTGGTTGCTTGTTCAAAAATTATTATTATTTTTAGAAACAGGGTCTTGCTCTGTCACCCAGGCTTGGGGTACACTGGTGCAATCATAGCTCACTGCAGCTTTGAACTCCTGGGCTTAAGTGATCCTCCTGCCTCAGCCTCCCCAGTAGCTGGGACTCCAGGTGTGAGTCACCTATTTTTTTTTTTAATTTTTTTTTGTAAAGATGGAGTTTTACTATGTAGTCCAAGCTGGTCTTGAACTCCTGGCTTCAAGCAATACTCTCATTTCAACCTCCCAAAGTGCTGGGACCACAGGCATGAAGCACAGTGCTTAGATTGTTTGAAACCTATTAAGAACTTCAAGATGACAATCCTAGACTATTAAACCAAATGTGAGGCTTGGGGCCTTGTGTAGTTGCATCAGTTGTACATCTCTAAATTGACTCTGGGTCTACACTTATTTCTATTCTCATTCTACTGCAGTCTTTCACCTTCATCTCATAGCCCTGAAAATTCTCCACCTTGATAAAAACATTAAAAATTTTTGAGTTATTATTTTTACTTTTTTTTGCATTAACCTAATCTTTCTATTTATTTCTCTCTTCCATACATTGTGGTTGCTGAAAAATTATCTGTTGAATGAATGAATGACCAGTCTTTGACTCCTGTACACTAGATTCTCAGAGTCCCAACTATTTTATTACTTTATTCCATACTTCCACTCTAGTTAGACCCCCATGTTTACATGTAAGCTTGTGACTTTGAAACCAATATGTAAACTGGTGATTTCAAATTCTATATGTCTAGCTCGTCCCTTAACTTTAGATTTCTGCTTGCCTGCCTATCTCTATCTATCTATCTATCTATCTATCTATCTATCTATCTATCTATCTATCTATCTATATCAATCTATATCACTATCTAATTTCTATCTTTCTAACTGCTTCCTCTGAAATATTCTAACCTGGCTGTCCAAATGATTCCTCAAACTCAAGATATTCAAAACTGAACTTACAACTAAAACTTTCTCTTTTGTGCTCTAATTTTTAGTAGTAAAAATAACCTCTTTGAAGGACAAATTATATTTTCTGACCAATATAAGCAACTTAGGAAAGATATCCAGTTTGAAATAAGACTTCAAAAGTACATAAATTTGAAAATATAAAAATAAGATGGAAGTTGCATACAAGATGAAATGTTACTATTTTTTTCCCTTTCCACTTTGAATGTAGTTGACTTGAGGAACTGCTTGGATATTGCTGAAATAATGAAGTTTGACTCCTGAGGCTCAGTAATATTTACATTGTGGCCTCCATCTTGCTTTTTGAATCACTAGCTCTGGAGTCAGCTGCCATGGTGTGGACCCTCAAATGGCTCAGTGGAGAGGTTCATGTGTTGAGGAGCTGACAGCTCCAGACAATAGCTCATGTGAGTGGCCCAAGTCTTTAAATGTTTGTAGTCCTGGCCTATGTATTGACTGTCACTTCCTGAGAGATCTTGAGATAGAATTGCCCCAGACAAGTCACTCCCAAATTCCTGATCCACAGAAACTGTGAAATTATAAATGCTGTTCTAAGCCATTACATTTTGGTGTAATTTGTTACATAGCAATAGGTAGCTAATGCAGTGGGCTTTTCATTATATGCATTTTTATCTGTTCTGAACTTTTGAGCCACATGACTATATAAATAAACACCATGAAAGCAACCACAAAGGGAACTCTGAAAATAAGATCCATGCCTAAATTCCCCCCAAGTTTCCCATCACATTCGTATTTAAAATTAAATAAGAATTTATTGCACTTATCTACCCCATCTATATGAGTCAGCCCCTGCTGTCTTCTTCTGTGTTTCCTGCCAGGAGATACTAGTACTGGTTGCTCTTGACTTCCACAATATTCTGACATTTCTGAATTTTAGAATTGGCAAAGATTAGGATCTTGAAGCAAAACTCTAGCTGCAAACCTCAAAGCAGCTCTTTGTAAAAAGTGATATCCCCTACATGTAACTAACACAGTGTGACACACACACACACACACACACACACACACACACACACACACACACACACACACAGTTACTGCTTTATAGAGGTATAAGTAAACTGTACATATTAAAAATGTACACTTTGATAAATTAATAATACATTTTGAAACTACCTCTATATCCAAGGTCATGAGCGTATCTTTAACTCTTTTTTTGTGTCTTTTACTCTTAAACTTACTTTAAGTCCTTTTGTTATCTCTTCCTCCCTGTCATCTCATCCTTGTCACCCCAAACTACTTATCTAGATCAATTATAGAGCATTTCCATCAATACAGAAAGTTCTACTGGAAAATGCTTGTATAATTATTTTAAAGAATATCCCATTTGATTTGCCTGTAGTTAATGTACTCGTTGTTTACAAAGTCAATAAGCATGGGAACCAAGCAATACATGCAAAAAATTCTATCTATTGATAGTTACTGATGAAATAGCTTTTAGTTTTAGAGATCTCTCTGCTGGATCATCTGAAGTATATTAAGTTTATACCCTTGTACAGAGTGTGAAATGCCAAAACTCTTCCTCTAGGAAATAAGCCACTGACTAATTAGAAAAGTTTGCATTATAGGTAAGAAAGAGATTTGTAGTCTTTGATTGAGGTAGGGGAAAAACAAAACAAAAGCTTACTTCTTTCATTGAATTAGCAGAAACAAATTTGACTAGAACATCTCCTACATGTGTCCTCTGGCCCTTTTCTCCCCCCACTTTTATCTGTTTGATTATTTAATCTAGGGATTGATAACTTCCCTATAAATTAGGGAAGATTAATGGAATTATTCTGTCTCTTTCACCTTCACTTGGAGCTCTAGAGTGAGGTGAAAGTGGGATAATACAATCTCTTCCTAGAGAATAGCTTCAGGTGTTTGTTTCTTGTTACAAAAGTTTATTGGTAAACATTAGATGTATAGATAAGCTAAAAGAAGAAAGTAAAAATTATGACTATAGCTATTGCATAGAAATAACTACTTAATATCTTATCCTAAATTGAATTCACACTTTCTTTTGTAAAAATGAACATATACTGCATATTTTAGGTCTTATATTACTATATCATGGACATATTGTGCTATCAAGTATCTTCTACAGTACAATAAAATATAACTAATGGACTTGTATACTGTTTAGTGAATATTTAGTTGTGTCAGCTGCTAAAGTAGAGTAATTTTTTTCTCTAAGCTTTGACCCTTTAGTTTTTTTATAGTCTCATATTTAGAGAAAAACATATAGAAGTAATTCCCAGCAATGTTAGGGTCAGGACTGCCAGTTAAAAAAGAAGAAAAATTCACCCCCTTTTTTAGTTGTTGAAATATTCAGCCAGGCATGGATAGTGGTACATGCCTGTAGTTCCAGCTACTTGGGAGTCTGAGACTGGAAGATTACTTGAAGGAGTTTGTGTCCAACCTGGACAACATAGCAAGAACCTAAAAAAAAAAAAAAGAAAAGAAAAGGTCTATTTATTACTAGTTTAAGATGTATTTTACATTTTGAATTCTGAATAATGTTTACTAATTTGGGATAGATGAAAACTTGATCTGGGGGATAGAATGAGGCAGTTGTCCAATGGTTCAGAACAGTAAGAATGTTGGTTCAGGATCAGAATCAAAGAATGCTATATCTGATTGAAATTTTGGTAGTCAAAATGAACTATTCAAATTAAAATTAAGACCGGGCACGGTGACTCATGCCTGTAATTTCTGCGCTTTGGGAGGCCATGGCAGGAGGATCACTCGAGCCCAGAAGTTTGTGACCAACCTGGGCAACATAGTGAGACCTCATCTCCACAGAAAATTAAAAAAAAAAATAGCTGGGCATAGTGGTGCTTGTCTGTATTCCCAGCTGCTTGGGAGGCTGAGGTGGAAGCATCTCCTGAGTCCAGGAGGTCAAGGTTGTGGTGAGCCATGATCATGCCACTACACTCCAGCCTGGGAAAGAGAGTGAGACTCTGACTCAAAAACAAAACAAAACAAAGCAAAAATCAGGTTTAATGCATTAATAACTGAAAGACTAAAAAAAACAAATGAAGAAAAGAAACTTGGGTTCTGGTGATTTCATCACTTAACATAACAGATAATATTTAATATAGTGTTAGGAATCCTGAGAATATGAAAAATATATCTGGATAAATTCCATACAAATAAGAATGTCCTGTTTGGAGGTAAGGGACAAATTTGGAGACAGAGAGTTTTATTAGCTTATAACAAAATACACTGGAAGTGCTCACTGTGTCACCAGGCTGGGTTGGCTTTTACCTGGAGAACACGTTGAGAATGGCAGTGATGTGCTCAATGTATGTGGCTACTGGCCACTTTCCGATTTACCTGGTCAATCTTGTTCCAGACAGGGGAGTTGTATTTGTTATGATAATTAGACAGTTTAGATGAAAGATAGAAGAATTAAACTGATTTTAGATTAGAAAATAGGACAGAAAATGTTCCCAGGAAGAAAAAATATGAGCAAAAAAATGTGTAAGCAAATATGAACACAGTGTGGTTCTGCAATACTAAAAGCAAGTAGGTTATAAAGTTGTGAGTAAGGTCATCTCTTGAAGGAAGCTGTATTCATATTGCCTCAGGTTTAGCTTGACATTTTCCCTCCACTGTAAAGAAGCTGAAATTTGGAATAGTTGATTCTCCATTGAGGATGTGGGTTTTGCAAAGAAGAGGACTTGGAATTCTATATTGCAGAAATGCAATCAAAGGAGGACCCTTGGCCTTTACTCAATGAAATGGTGAATAAATATATTTTATTTATTTTTTATTCTTAACTATTTGTATTATTTTTTTTGAAAGCAGGATTTAGAGGACAGAAAAGCTCCCACAGCGGGAGGGGGCCCGAAGGGGTTGCCCAATAAATATATTTTAATTAAGTTAAAATGTTTATGGTATGTACATATATATATCTATACACAAACATATATACACACATATTTATATATAATGATTCTCAATTCTTTTTCAGTTTACTAACCAACACCTAGACCTAATTCTTGTAGATTAGGAGACGAGTATGAGCTTATGATATGAGTGTTCTTAATTAGAGGTTTAAATTTGGTCTCATTTGTGACCATGAAAATGTGACTTAGAGCAATCAATACTTTTGGAAAGTAATTAAGAAAAACTTGAGATTCTGATAAAGGGTTTTCACAAAAGTGATAGATAGCAAAATAGTTTTGGAACTTTAAAAATTTTCTGTAGTTTTTGTATCACAAAAATGAAACGAACTGGCCTACTTTCAGTTAACTTATTAAACTTTTTGGCCTGTGAGTAATAGAACAGATCAGGAATTTGATTATTCAGATCAGGGGTCAGCAACTTTTGTGGTAAAGGCCTGGATAGTAAATATTTTTGGCTTTGTGGATCACATGGTTACTCTTTAACTCTGCTCTTTTAGTGAAAGCAGCCATAGAAAATTTGTAAGCCAATCAGCATTGTTGTGTTCCAGTAAAACTTTATTTATGGGTGCTAAATTTGTGTTTCACATAATTTTTTCGGCATGAAATATTATTCTCCTTTAGATTTTTTTTCAACCATTTAAAAATATAAAATCTGGCTGGGCTTGGTGGCTCAGCCTGTAATCCCAGCACTTTGGGAAGCCAAGATGAGTGGATTGCCTGAGCCCGCGGGTTCGAGACCCGCCCGGGCAACTTGGCGAGACCTCGTCTCTACAATCAAAAATCAAAAATCAGCCAGGTGTGGTAGCACGTGCCTGTAGTTCCGGCTACTTGGAAGGCTGAGGCAAAAGAATCACCGGAGTCCAGCAGGTCGAGGCTGGGGTGGTCGTGAGTGTGCTACTGCACTCCAGTCTGGACAACAGAGTGAGACTCCAACTCAAAATAAAATAAAATAAAATAAAATAAAATAGCTCACAGTCTGTACAAAAACATGTGGCAGGCTGGACTTGGCCTTCAGGCCTTTGTCTCACTACCCCTCCCTGATCTAGAACTCATCCTAGCTCTCCAACATGGCCTTACTCACGACTTTTTAACCTAGTTTCTTTTAGTATTGCAGAACCACACTGTGTTTTCATATTTGTTTACGTATTTTTTTGCTCATGTTTTTTCTTCCTGGGAACATCTTCTGTCCTATTTTCTAATCCAAAATCAGCTTAATTTTTCTATCTTTCATCATAACTTTCACAGCCTCACTAGCCTTCAGGTGTGTTGTTTCTCTCAGCATAGTACTGGGCACATAGAAGTATAAATACCCACTAGGTTGATATATTTGTTATCAAACTACAGTGTTTGTTTATTTTTGTTAAGCTGCAAATCATTTTTATTTGAGTCTTTAGTTTCCATACTTGCCCTTTTCCCTGTGTCTTTACGTAATCTTTTCCTACTGATTTCCTTCCCTGTCCATAATCACAAACAAGTCTTTGTAAAAAACAGACAAAAAACTAGCAATACAGGAAAACCTTCCATTGACATTGATATGTATCTATTTCTTACCAAGTTTTTCTCTGAGATGATATTTTTTGAACATCTGAAGGGAAGAGAAAGACATGAGGTAAGCCCCAACTTCTGTCTGGGAATATTTTCCCACCAAGGCACATGGAAGTGGAGTCCAGATGGAGTACAGGCTCACTGGGCTGACAAGACAAGGATCAGAGTTGGAGCATACTGAGGTCACTGAGATTTGGAGGGCAAACCCTGGAGAGAAGGGGAGTCACAGAAGTCTGTTTAGGGATTTGCTGCGTTTCCTCGGTCAAAATTTGACCTGTATATATATAAGACAAAACTCCATGAGGCCTATCAGAAATTGCCAGTGGCAGGGCTGAAGGCTGAATGGTGATACAGAGATTGTCCTGTGCTGGCTCAGCTAGAATAGAAATATCACATTAGACACCTTAAGTGTTCTGTTAAGACCCCTCAGAGGCCATTTAGGGCATAGCTCCAGAGTAAGAGCTATGCCCTAAGTCTAAGTTCAAAGCAAATAGATTTTTCCTTAAAAAGAATTTAGAATTGATCATAATAAAGCCAAAAGGATCTACCAATAATTTACTTGCCTCACAGAAAAAAAGCTCAGCACGCTTAAAAGGAAGATCACATAGTCACAAATCCCTGCAATGTATTACCCACAATGTTTACCATACAATAAATAAATAAATAATGCTAGTCATGTGAAGAAGCAGAACAGTGAGACTCATAATCAAGAAAAGATGCAGTTAGTAGAAATTGAACCCGAGATGACCTAGATGTTGCTATCCCACAGAAAACTGTAGTGCCTTCTTTCCTTGTTTTGTTGCTATTTAATACATCCTTCAAGATCCTATTCAAATGGTAGTTTCGTTTCTTAGAGGTTTCCTTGAGTTCTTTTAAGCTGACACAACTATTTCTCCTTTGACTTCTCACGGTTTATGCCTCTTTTGTGATTCCTAATTATATTATATTACAGTTATTTTGCATGTACATTTTATTGCTCTGGTTGGCGTCAGGGGTTTGTATTCTCTTATTTTTGAGTCACTAATGTATTTAGCCATCAAAGTCACATACAGATGATCTTTGACTTACAATGGTTTGACATTTTTCGATTTTACTGTGGTGTGAAAGTGATACATATTCGGTAGAAACTATACTTCAAATTTTGAACTTTGATTTTTTTTTTTTTTGAGTTGGAGTCTCACTCTGTCGCCCAGACTGGAGTGCAGTGGCCGCTTCCGGCCACCGCAGGGCTCCGGCGATCCTTCCACCTCAGCCTTCCAAGCTGGAGTTACAGGCATGTGCTACCAGGCCCATGTGATTTTTTTATTTATTGTAGAGATGAGGTCTCGCTGCCCAGGCGGGTCTCAAACCCGCGGGCTCAGGCAATCCACTCACCTCAGCCTCTCAAAGGCGCGGGATTACAGGCTGAGCCACCGAGCCCAGCTTGAACTTTGATCTTTTCCCAGCTGTAGGCTAATGTAAGTGTTCTGAGTTCTGAGCACATTTAAGGTAGGCAAGACTAAGTTATGATGTTCAATATGTTAGGTGTATTAAATGCATTTTTGACTTATGATATTTTCAATTATGATGAGTTTGTCAGGACTTAACTCCGTAAGTTCAGAAGCATTTGTAACACTCAGCAAATATTTTTTAATATATGAGTAAATGATATGTGTTCTATATTTTCTTATTGTTTTAAAACTATTTACTCTCTATATGAGTGAAAAATCTTTCTTTTTTTCTTTTGAGTTGGAGTCTCACTCTGTTGCCCACTCTGGAGTGCAGTGGCACACTTACGGCTACCCCAGCATCAACCTGCTGGGCTCTGGCGATCCTTAGCTTCAGCCTTCCAAGTAGCTGGAACTACAGGCACGTTCTACCATGCCTAGCTAATTTTTTATTTATTGTAGAGACAGGATCTTGCCAATTTCCCTGGGCTGGTCTCAAACCTGCGGGTTCAGGCAATCCACTCAGCTTGGCCTCCCAAAGTGCTGGGATTACAGGCTGAGCCACCAAGCCTGGCCTGAAAAATCCTTTTTTGAATGTTAGTTTAGGTCATGGATTTTCATAGAGGTTTCCACAAATTAGCAGACTAAAGAGATTGGTTCCTTTCCTGTTGCACAAATGAATAAAGTAATTGCTTATTGTTTTTACCCCCAGAATATCGAATATAAATTTGTGTGTGCATATTCACTAATCTGTAAGCTCTATGTGGATAGAGAAATTGTTTTATATCCTCAGAATTTTTCACTTCTTGACTCATAGTAAATGCTCAGTAAGTATTTATTTAATGTCTGACATTGACTGGTTTTTGGCCAAGCTTTGATAAATACAATACATATTTTACCATTTCATGGCAATTTATTTTAAACCATTTTGAATGTTTCAAGAAAAGCTTGCAGAAGTTTCAGATAATTTTTCTCAGATGTTATAGTTGTAATATAAGACCTATTAACTAAAGTCTGTATTTTAACAAAAGCTAAGTAGTCTTTTTCTTCATTTGTTAGTTTTCACTTGTTAGTTTCACTTGTTAGACGGCTTCAGTTATAGACTTTATTGCTATTTATATACATCATATTGACAGTATTTTATGCTCCCTTTGATAACAACTTACAAGAATAAAAAAAAGTCAATTGGTGGAGACTTGTCTAGCTATGTAGAAGGTGGAAATGGTAAACAGAATGTTTAATGTCATCAAATTCCACAACTAGAATGGACCATAGAGATTAACTAGTTACTGAAGATGGTAGAAAATGAATTCCAGAAAGTTGAGATGTTCACAAAGTTAGAATATGCTGATATTTTATATACTTATTAAAACCGTTTACAACAAAAATATATGAATAAGAATTTTTTTTGCATTTGAAAATAACGAGTTTGCATTTTAAAATATAATTAATCAATATCAAAACATCTTTTTCTGACAAATTATAGCCAGATAAACAGCCTAAAACAGCTCTGAATATTTTTAATTTTGATATTTTCCTTTGATTCTAGATAGAGGGAGTCCGGTCTGTTTTCTAACCTCCCCCTCTCCTGGCTTCTACCCCAAAAGAAACAACCTAGCAATGCTCAAAAAGATAAATCCAGCCTTTGTTTCACCAGATTCTTTCAATCTGGCACTGGCATTACCACTAGCTTGGTCTGATTATAGTTAATCCACTGCCTACAACATGACAAATGTTTTTGGTCCAAGTTGAATGGCAAAGTCTTTTCAAACAGGAAAAGCAGTTGTCAGCTGTCGTTGTTGTGGTACCAACATGTATCATGTCAGGACAGCCAAACAAAGAAGAGGATGATTCAAAATGCTGACCCGAGTGCACTGAACCTTATTAACTCTGTAAGGGTTTTCTGTAAGGCTTGTTAACAGTGATGGAAAAAAGAAATCAGAGCATAAGCCCCACATTATATTTGGTTCCTTTGATTGTATACATTTATCAACTAACTGATATCAAGTGGCATTACAAAACTATCAATTACAATTTCTCTCTTCCCTGCAATCAAACATTTCTCTTCACCTGAAAAAATCTCAATTTATTATCGTAATACTGGAAAAAAAGTATTGACAATAGCGGGAAACTGCTGGGGGTGGGGGGTAGGGGTAGGAAAATAGGATTGGCAGTAGTGGGAATCTGCCTGGGGAAGGAGGGGCACACATCAACAAGAGTACCTGCATACCTAACCCTGAACTGTACACTACATCTTTAAAATAAAAAAAATTAAAAGTTAAAAAAATCTCAATTTATGAAGTTTTCCTTAAAATAAATGTTTCCCTCCCGTTCTTTAAGCTTGTTCAGTAGAAACAATACCACTTGTAATACTTGGATTCTATGAGTGCTATTGCTATCGAAGTCTCTCATCCAAAAATACAAACTTTAAATTCACTGGAACATCATGCCTACCATTCATCACCTTTTTCTGAGTTGGAGTTTCACTCTGTCACCAGGCTGGAGTGCAGTGGTACCCTCACGGCCACCCCAGCGCCGACCTGCTCGGCTCAGGCGATCCTTCCACTTCAGCCTTCCAAATAACTGGTATTACAAGCATGTGCTACCGTGCTTGGTTAATTTTCGATTCTTCATTGTAGAGAAGGGGGCTCACCACCATGTTGCCCAGGCTGGTCTCGAACCTGCAGGCTCAGACACTCCTCTTGCCTCGGCCTCCCAAAGGGCTGGGATTACAGGCTTGAGCCACCGTGCCCGGCCCATCATCTCTTTTATGGGTGATATTACACTTTCTTCTCTTTAGAGTGAGGGATGCGTGATGTTTCTATAATAGAGTACTACAAAGTGTTATACACATTCAGGGATGTATGTGCCACATGGCTTATATATGGCCTCTGGGTACAATGGAGCCCATTAATTCTGCAGAGGTACACTGAGCAGACTAGAATAAACACTTATTTCAGCTTTATTTGAGATATCTCACTTTAGGTTTTTTTGTTTTTGTTGCTATTTTTTTAGGTTTTTCTTTTTGTATTTTTTCTTAATTATTTTTCCCCTGAGTTTCTGATTTTTTAAAAAATGGCTAATTATTCCTAATTTATAAAATTAATGTGAAGAATGAAAATAAAACACGATGACTTTATTAATAAAGCATGTCATGATCTAATAGGTTTATGTTTTAATTTCTCCTTACAAAGGACTGAGTTTATGGTCTTTATTTCACATCCCAGCTGTTTGAGAATTGCTAAAACCTTAGGGAGTTGCATGAATTATGTAATTGGCATGAATTATTTGAGTTTGAGGAAACGCAATTACCACATAATGTTAGCCAGTGCTGGATGAATCTTGTTTTAAGGATTCAGAGTTGCAGAGGTCTGTGGGACTGTAGTGTTTCCTTGGTTGAGTGCAGTTGTAAATTTATTTTTCCTTTTTATAGCTTGTAAATAAAAATACATAATTCTTTAGCATCTTGCCTCATTACTATCTAGCAAAGGCATTCTGTGAGGAGAGGCTGCTTAAATAAAGGATGAAATAAACAATTAAATGGGCTTAGGAAATGTTAAACTAATAATTTTTTAGGGTTTATAATACATTCAGATCCCCTCCATTCTCTTTCACTTCTTTGCCTTTGAACACAGTACAAGGAGGTACAAACATAGTATTTCTTGCCAAATAGTTTTGTTCTTTCACAGTGGGAAAAAGGGAAAGAACTTTCTCTATGATACTTTGCTGCTCTGGGACTTCCCTTCCTGTTCCCTCAAGAAAAGTTTTGAAACTTGGGGCCTCAGACTTTGAAGTACCAGAGTCTAGAATAAAAAGTATACAAGTGAGTGGTATGGTTATGCTACTTCAACCTACATGTGAGACCACCTACAAGGATCAGATATTTGGGTTATAGAATATTGCATGACCTTCAAGGAATGCCTTGTGAAATGGATTTATTTTCATATGTAATTCCCGGTGCTATAATTCTGAAGAATAAAGATTGTAGCAGGAATTAATAATGTTAAGGGACTATCCAAGGCTGTTTAATTAGTCTAAGAACTCATTTTCATTTGCAGTAGGAAAATGATATGTATAAGAGAAACTGTTTTCCAAAGAATAACTAATTATTTATGTATTTGAGAATTTATCATGTTCCAGTTGTAAAATTACTGTTTTGGGTACTTTTTCTATGTAATCTCATTTGCTTTTCACCACAATTCTGGGAATTGGTGTTTCTAACTCTATTTAATAAAGGAGATTAATTGATACTCAGAGATTGTGTGACTTGTCTCATGCCACATAACTAACCAGTAGCAGATCCTGTTTTTGAATCAAGGTCCTTTGACTCCTAGTCTTTTTTGTTTGTTTGCTTTGTTTTTTCTTCCCATACTGCTTTCAAGTCCCCCTGAATTCATTATAGAATTCATTTATCTGGTTACAATAAAATCTACAAAATTAATAACCTCGTGCTGTTTTCCATTCCAGGTATGCCCAGTTATCAATTTCTTTTTTATTGGAGATAAAATGATGATATAATTTATTCTTTAAGCAGGAGCCTTCTGGGATTTAAAGGGAGTACTATAAATTATGATGAGAAAACAAGCTTATATCAGAATTATCCCAGGCCATTTAGGATGTTTACATGCCCCGATTATTTATACAGCTAGAGGTAGTGTATCTTGGTAGTTAGAAGTAGTAGCTCTGGAGGCAGAGCTAAGTTCAAACCCTGATTCTACTATTTTCTAACCATATGACATTTGTCAGAATGCTTCACCACTGTGTCTTAGTTTTTGAAATGATATTATTAGTACCTATTCTACAGGGTTATTATGTTTTTTTAAAATTTATTTTAAATATGTGACTCGACATTTATTGTTATAATATTTGAAAGAACTGGACAAAATAATCATATTCTTAAAATACAAAGCATCTGTCAGAGGGAGAAAACAGTATTTCTGAAAACACATTCTCCTGTACAGTCTTTCAGTTTCCAGTTCCACCTCATCACAGCAGGCCCATGCATGCAAAATGGCATCCAAGTTTGAGGCATTATCTCTGAACTTTGGCTGTTTGGCCATTTGTACACACGTCCTTCTTTCCTATATTAATTGTCTTTTATAATGAGTAGCCATACTTGATAGTTTTATTGAGCCTAGCTATTTATATTATGTGTTTTAAGTGAGGTAATACATATATAGCTTTAGAAAAGAGTAAGCACTTGAGAGAGAAAGCGATTTCCGTAGCTTTGCTTTGAGTGGCATCCAAAGACTCGTCTGAAGATAAAATCAGCTCCACTTCTACGGTTGGTCCTTGAAATTAACGCATTAATTTTCTGAAAATATTGCAAGTTTCAATAAATATTTACTGAATGAATGAAGGAATGAGCTATCCCAGAGAAATACAATGTGCTAGCATCCATTGTTACAAGGATAATTTATATTTCAAAAAGACATAAAAGTATGATGATGGGCTTGGTAAGTTTTGATGATAGCAGTGGCTGGGTGGGAGTTTGGGGAGGAGAAACATTTAGCACCTGGAGCTCCTGGGAGGACAGATTTAGATGGGATGTGGAAGTTCTAGATGGCTCTGGGCCAGCGACAATTCTCTGGATTCCAGGTGAAAGAGGTGGAAGTGGAAGAGGCCATTAAACAAATGCGATTTTCACAACAATTTTATTAGCATTATATGCTGGACAAGGGAAATAGCTCTGTTATGACAGGAAAATTTGGCCCTTGGAATTAGACTACTTTTATTAATCTTGGGCAAGTTCCTTGAGCAAATAATATCAGCTGCCTCATTGGTAAGCTAGAAATAATAATATTTGCTTTATAGGGCTATTGTGAGGATTAGATTAAAGTGTGTGCACATTTGTATATGCCTGTATATAATGTCTTGCTCATTGTAGCAATTCAACAAATGATCCTTTTTTTTTTTTTTTAATTATCAAGGATTATAACTACCTGACTCAGAATTTTGAAGTAAATGTTTGAAATCTCTTTGGGAATGTAAAGTGCTTTACAAAGTTATGAACTTGCTGTGAATACTGACATTATCCTAGTTACAAATCCTGGATCTTGGGTGTGCTGCTGTTAGGAGATTGCAGTATTCCATATCTAGTTGGTCAGAGCTGCAAAGCTTCAGAATCAAGATTGTGACTGATGTGTGTGCCAAGGGTACTGAAGTGAAACTTTAAAGCATAATTGTTCTTTTTGTTCTTGTCATTAGTTTATCCTTTTTGAGTTCTGAGGTAATAGGATATGGGATTTTAGTAGTTTTAGGCTTAATAATGATTTCTGCAAAACCAGTTTGATGCCACATATTTTGTTGCTTAAGCTGTTGCTGTGGTGACCTTCAAGATGGGAGGAAGGTAAATCTTCATGAATTGACACATTTAAAAAGTATCCGATTAATATTTTTTACAAGTCCTTTATTAAAACAGATAATATATCCAGAAAAATTATTATTTCAACTATTTTAGGTAAATTTTTTAAAAATTGTTTTTATTATCTTCAGAGTGTACTCTGATGTTCTAGCTCTAATCTTGTAAATAATCCTGGGAATGTTAACTTGGTTTTTTCAGGTGTAAAATGGAGATAATACCACTCCATATGGTTATTTATTTATTTATTTATTTTTGAGGTGGCGTCTCACTCTGTCGCCCAGACTGGAGTGCAGTGGCCGCTCCCGGCCACCACAGCCTCGACCTGCTGGGCTCCGGCGATCCTTCCGCCTCAGCCTTCCGAGTAGCTGGAACTACAGGCACGCGCTACCACACCCGGCTGATTTTTTATTTATTGTAGAGATGAGGTCTCGCCAAGTTGTCCAGGCAGGTCTCGAACCCGCGGGCTCAGGCAATCCACTCACCTCAGCCTCCCAAGGCGCGGGATTACAGGCTGAGCCACCGAGCCCGGCTTCCATATGGTTATTGACAGGATTCATATGATAATGTTTATAAGGTGCTTGGAAAAGTGTGTTACACCTACCAGTATGAGATATTATTATCATGAATATGAATAATTATGAGCTTAAATATTAACTTTCTACAAACAAACTGTAAACATCATAATAATGATCATTATCAACGTTTGTATTTTGTATATATTTTCTATTGTATAATGGTCTTGCAAGATTCTTCCCGCCTTTTCAGAGACGGAGGAACGCTCCAGAGAGGTTGAGTTACTTACTCAGTGTCACACAGACAGGAAATGAAAACATTAGGATGTAAGATAAGCTTGCTGACCTCTAACCATGTGCAGTTTTCACCACACCAGGTTGATTCCTCATTTCTGGACTCTGTGATTTCTCATTTCAAAATGTCCTAGCTGATTTTTTTTAAACTTAACTCTTTCATTTCTTGAGCACTTATTATGGGCCAGGCATATAATAGGCCTCAGTGGTGCAGAAGTGAGTACAAGAATGGCTGTATCCCTGAGAAATTAAGTCTAGTGGGGAAAGAGGACTCTATGCATTTGTGTAAATTGAAGACATCTCTGGATTTTCTTTTGAAGGAGACTCAAATTATTGACTGGCATAACATTTTTGTATTTGGTGTTCCATAGATGCACACAATATTTATAAATGTGTGTAGGTATGTGCTTTCATACTTAGAAAACTTCCATACTTTAAAATATGATAGTGCTTTTTGAATGAATGCCATGTCCCTGTTCTACGTAAGAGCTGAGTGTATTGGCAAAGCTATAGGTCTGGTGACTCATTTTTATGAAGAGCATTTCTCTGGGTGTGCTATAGAATGTGCCACAATTTCCTAAGAGTTGGACATAAAAGCTGCAGTAAATGCAAACACTCAAAGATCTATGAATCCATGTCATTCTTAATTGGAAGCATGATGTTCTTTTTTATTGTCATCCCTAGAACTCACTGTCTTAACCGTCCCTTGGCTATTCCCATTTGATTTTACAGAGTGGAAACAGGAGGAATTTTCTTTCTTTCTTTTGAGGAAGTTTCTTATATTTTAGCTGTGGTTTTTGAGTCACATCAATGGAAAGTGTCTTAGAACAACTGAGCTCATAGTGAAGCTACAAGATCTGAAAGCCAGTTTTGATACATATAGCATTTTTCTCCCAGTCTTTTACTATGACTAACAAGTAATAACATTTCCAGTAATTCACTAAATGCCTGACAGGGCTAATGAACATTTTACCATTGGTGACATCAGAATGCTGGTGCATTAGACACATTTTATGAAGTTTTGTAAGGCTTCTCCCAATAGGGATGCTTAGAAATGAAGCACCATTGTGCTGGTAAATGGCCTAAGGTTAATTTGGTTATTCTAAATAGTCTTAAACGTATTTTCCTAATGGAGATTTCCTAATGGAAATTTTTATCGTGATAAGCATTGAACCACTTAGCATTGTTGCTCTCATATTCCATTTGTCTGGGTAAAAATACAAATGATACCAAAAAACAGGCATATTAGTCTAATACCACAGTGGATGACATCAATATAGTGCTTAGGGAGAACTTGATACACTCGCCATAAAGCCTTTTAATCGTCTCTTTCATAGACTTGGAAAGGCAAGCCTATTTTCAACTTAGAAAGTAGTCATTCAGAGCAGGATTTGCAAAAGGCATTTCCATTCATTAGTGACCATCAAGATTACTTTCCCCACCAATTTAAAAATCTTTTAAATGCAGAATGCCATAGATTTCTCATCAGACTGGCAGAAAATTATCATTGTTTATTCTTCAGGGAATTAAATAGTTTTTCTAGTGCTCTGCTGAGGTCCCAGTTTTGCTCTTATGTTCATATAGCAGCAGAGCTTGCAGATGCTGGTGCTTCTGTATTTTTTCACATGAGTGAAGCAATCACCACAATAACTCAAAGGAATACTTTTAATTCATAAGCAACTTCATTACATAATTTGGCTACTTTGAAATTCTGCCCAACATCCCACAGAATTTGTCCCACACTAGAGAGCTTATTTTTCTAAGTATTTATAAATTCCAAAATTGAAATAAGAACAAAAGCAGATTAAAAATAGTTTTCTTGGTTGACAGTATGAGAGTATGTGTCAAAGTAAGAGCATTCAAACTGACTGTGATTCAGTGTTGACACATTGTGGCCTCTGCATTGCCCCAGTTGTGTTGTATTTGTGAGTCAAACTTATTTTATCGCCACAAACTACATAATGGAAGCATTTGTTCTCATTCTCTCACCACCCGCCATCCTCCTGCTTCAGTTCCAGGCTGTTATTTCCAAAGTCCCTGACAGAAAAAAAGGAATTCGCCTTAGAATACTTGGAAGGGTCAGCAGGATTGCTGGACTTTGAGCAAAGCTCTGACTTAATTTATGTTCGCTGGTTGTTTAGAAAGCTTAGCTGTTTGTATGCTTTTTGTTTATAGCCACAGGAGCAAGGAACTACAGTATGCTTTCAAAAATGATTTCTTTGTCGTTTGTGATATAGACTGTAGATTGTAGGTTCTGTTTAGAGCATGGTAGTTTATTCATCCGGGGTATATTCTCAAGTACAAACATACTTTTATTTTACATTCAGTCTGTTCAAGCCTTTGCGTAAGCAAGTAATGCTGTCAAAAGGTAAAATCTGTGCATCGGAAACAAACTGTTTCACTAGAACAACATACAAAGAGAAAAAAAGGATTGAGAAATGTAACATAATACTTCTCAGTTTATTGAGATTTCTCTTTCTTTGCAGGAAGGATAAATAAATGGGTGCTGGTAATGCTTTTCTCAGGGTGGAGATAGATACCCTGGAGGGTTTATTTACGACATCTCAGAAGCTGAGAAACCAGGTTAAAGAGTTTTTGGCCAAGTTTTTACTGCTGCTATTTTTCTGGTTTAGATAAACACTGTAAAGGCTGTATTCACACTGCCTACTTTTTCAGTAGTCATTTCTGCTGTCACCAGCCTGAGACCTTCAGGGCTTCTCCTTTTATTCAAGCTTGGAATCATGGCCACCATCACTTACCTGCTCCAAACATGGCTCCCTCCAGTGAGTCACCACCCTTGTTGTCAAACTGTTCTTTAAAGAACAAACCACTTAGCTGCAGTGTGAAGATACTTGACATATTAACTACATACAGATATGCTGATTCAAATGAAGCCTCTGTATTAAAGGGGAAGATAATTCCTTAATTATTTTCTTTGATTTCTTTTGTCCAGTGCACTCTTCCATCTGGTTCTTTTCCAGCTGGTGATCTGGTAAGTCTTATTTCTCTTGTGGCTGAGACTAGAGTCCTCTTTCCCCCAAGCTTTTCTGATAACTGGTCACTGAGGGAGTGGCCAATTATTTAAATTCTTATTTAGGCGAAACTAAAACTGTGTCTGTTTCAAACACCTTGTATAGCTATAGCTTCTGGTCTCCATGACAGGTTTCTTTACTTCACCTGGGTTTCCCCAGGAGCCTGGTTCTTCGGCCCAATCTACCAATTTTCTCTTTCTTCAGTGCCTCTTGTTTGTGTCTTTAACCTTGCTACTTTGTTCATTTTCCCCTTCTCCATAGTACTGGGAGTCCAAATGGAAAAAAATTACCTGTCTCAAGCAAAAATTATTTGCATACATTGTTATAAAGAAAAGAGACATTTTCTTTAACCTCTTAGAAGCAGCATCTTTATTTTTCACATTTCATAAAAGTAGTAAGAAGATTGCTTATCAGAAATTAGTTGACCATTAAAATTCCCTCATTTGTGAAAATGGATTAGAGCAGATAATCTCTTAAGGATCTTTCTAGCCTCACAAATGTCCATGCATGGATGTTCTGTCTGTTTTCTTATGGGGGAGACCAGATGGATGCTCAGCTCTCCATGCCATGCATCTTTTTAGTCAACGGCTTGAACGTCTGTTTGGGACCTATCATAGCCATGCATGTAATTCCCCCTGCTCATCCTTCCAGCTAGCAACCGCGGAACGCCTCTCTGGAAAATGTCAGCATTCTTGTCTGTGGAAGAGCTTTCTATTCCCATTATTTCTAAGAATAATAAGAGTGAGTTTACTCCATATTTTCTCTTTGAGACTGATACATTTGTTTTAAGGTAATGAAAATATATCTATATTTCTCTCAAATATCTCAAAAGAACAGAGATTTAATATCAAATCAATAAATTTATAGTACATAAAAGAATAAATAAAAAAGGTGAGAAAGTATTTTGACATTTTATCAAAAGAGAAGCCATTTTCTTTTATCAATAGGCTTTATTTTTAGAACAGCTGTATGTTTATAGAAAAATTGAGCAGATAATACAGAGTTCTGCTATTATTCCTTCTCCCTAGTTTCTTCTATTATTAGCCTTTTATACTAACATGGTGTATTTATTGCAATTGATAATAAAGTATTATTAACTAAAGTTGTTCATTGTGTTTTTATTAACTAAAGTCTAGTTTTTTGAGATTTCCTTAGTTTTTAACCAAATGCCCTTTTTCTGTTCTAAGATACCATATTACATCTAGTCATACCTTCTTAGGCTCCTCTTGGCTGTGACAATTTCCCTGACTTTCTTTGATTTGATGTCCTTGACAGTTTTGAGGAGTACTGGTGAGGTATATTGTGGGATATCCTTTTACTGGAGTTTATCTGATGATTTCCTCATAATTAGACTGGGTTATATGTTTTTGGGAAGACGACCACAGAACAAAGCGCCATTTTTATCACATCATACCAAGGGTAACACTATTAACATGACTTGTCACTGTTAACAAGTTCACTGTTAACTGTGAATGTTGGTCACTTGGCTGACATAGTGTTTGTAAGATTTCTCCACTGAAACCATTTTAAAACCAGTGTTGACTATTCTTTCAAATAAAAATTATATTTCATATTGGAAATTAATTTGAAAATTAACTTGAGGAAAAGGCCATGAAAATAATTTTAAAAATAAAATAATTCATTTTTTCTTTCACCTATTTTCTCCTGTCTAGTTCTTTAAGTAATCACTTCATTGTCTTCCAAAGAGGTTGCACTAGTTTGCATTCCCACCAGCAGTGTAGAAGCGTTCCTTTTTCTCCACATCCTCACCAGCATCTATTGTTGTTTGTTTTATTAATGATGGTCATTCTTACTGGGGTTAGGTGGTATCTCAATGTGGTTTTGATTTGCATTTATCTGATGATAAATGAGGCTGAGCACTTTTTCATGTGTCTGCTGGCTGTCCATATATCTTCTTTTTTTTTTTTTTTGAGTTGGAGTCTCACTCTGTCGTCCAGACCAGGAGCGGCCACTGCAGCCTCGACTGCTGGGCTCCGGCGATCCTTCCGCCTCAGCCTTCCAAGTAGCTGGAACTACAGGTGCGCGCTACCACGCCCGTCTAATTTTTGATTTATTGGAGAGATGAGGGCTCGCCAAGGTGCCTGGGCGGGTATCAAACCTGCAGGCTCAGCAATCCACTCACCTCGGCCTCCCAAGGCGGGGAATTACAGGCTGAGCCACCGAGCCCGGCTTCGTATATCTTCTTTTGAGAAATGTCTATTCATGTCTCTTGCTCACTTTTTAGTGGGGCTGTTTGTTTTTTCCTTTCGGCGCGTTTGAGTTCCTTGTAGATCCTAGATATTAGGCCTTTGTCAGATATACAGTTGGCAGATATTTTTTCCCATTCTGTGAACTGTCTTCCTGCTCTCTTGATGGGTTCTTTTGCTTTGCAGAAGCTCGTTAGTTTGATGAGGTCCCACTTGTCTATCTTATTTCTTATGGTACGGGCACTTAAGGTTCTGATCAGGAATTGGTTGCCAGTTCCAATTTCCATAAGGGTGTCTCCTACGTTTTCTAAGATTCTTTCTAAGTTTGCGGTTTTACGTTTAGGTCTTTGATCCATTTAGAGTTAATTTTTGTGTATAGTGATAGGTAGGGGTCCTGTTTTAATCTTCTGCACGTGATCATCCCGTTTTCCCAGCACCATTTACTGAATAGGTTCTCCTCTCCCCAGTGGCTGTTGTTGGAGGCTTTGTCAAAGACTAGTTGGTTGAAAAATTGAGGCTTTGCTTCAGGAATCTCTAACCTGTTCCATTGGTTTATAAGCCTGTTCTTGTACCAATACCAGGCTGTTTTGATTACTGTAGCCTTTTCGTAAAGTTTGAAGTCTGGAAGTGTGATACCTTCTGCTTTGTTTCTTTTGCTAAGGATTGTTTTGGCTATTCATGGTTGTTTATGTTTCCATATGAATTTCTGTACTGTCATTTCCAGGTCTGAGAAGAATGATGTTGGTAACTTAATGGGTATTGCATTGAATCTGTAGATTGCCTTTGGTAGGATGGATATTTTAACAATGTTGATTTTTTTCTGTTCATGAGCATGGAATATATTTCCATTTCTTTGTGTCTTCTTTGATTTCTTTGAGCAG
Source organism: Carlito syrichta (assembly GCF_000164805.1). Classification (NCBI taxonomy): domain Eukaryota; kingdom Metazoa; phylum Chordata; class Mammalia; order Primates; family Tarsiidae; genus Carlito; species Carlito syrichta. The sequence continues at coordinate 126,759 of NW_007246526.1, forward strand.
TGTCTTATAGTTCTCATTGGAAAGGTCTTTCACTTCTCTGGTTAGGAAGATGCCAAGGTATTTCTTTTTTGTGTGTGTAGCAATTGTGAATGGGATTATGCTTTTTATTTGGGTTTCTGCCTGCTTGTTGTTGGTGTATAGAAATGCAACTGTCTTTTGCACATTTATTTTGTACCCTGAGACTTTGCCAAAGTCCTTTATCAACACAAGCAGGTTTTTGACAGACTCTCTTGGATTTTCAAGGTATAGGATCATATCATCAGCAAAGAGGGATAACTTGAATTCCTCTTTTCCTATTTGGATGCCCCTGATTTCCTTCTCTTGTCTAATTGCTTTAGCTAGGACTTCCAAAACAATGTTGAATAAGAGGGGTGAGAATGGGCAGCCTTGTCTTGTTCCAGTTTTCAGTGGAAGTGTTTCCAGTTAGCAATGTGTTAGCTGTGGGTTTATCATAAATGGCACTTACTATTTTGAGATATGTTTCTTCTATACCTAGGTGTTTGAGGGTTTTTATCAAGACGGGATGCTGGATTTTATCAAAGGCTTTTTCTGCATCTAATGATGTAATCATGTGGTTCTTGTTTTTACATATGTTGATGTATTTAATTACATTTATGGTCTTGTGAATGTTGTACCAGCCCTGCAGCCTGGAGATGAAGCCTATTTGGTCATGGTGGATGATTTTTGAGATGTGTTTTTGGATCCAATTTATTAGAATCTTGTTGAGGATTTTTGTATCTATGTTCATAAGGGATGCTTATGCCAATATTAACCCAACTTACATTTTTCTCCTGGTCTTACTCTTCCCTTCTATCTCTTTTCCTCCAATTTCCTTTTCTATTCCTTCCTCTTAACTACCTCAAAACTCAGCTTAAGTTTCATCACCTCTGTAAAGATTACCCACCACTAAGTCACTTAATGCCTGATCCACAACATGCCATTTAGTGTACATTGTTTTGACATAAAACCAACTCTAGCGAAGATCTAGCCTTTTCTATAAAGCAGAAAAACTCGGGTTTGATTTCCATTCCAGCCATTAATTAGTAATATGATCGTGGGCAAGTCCTTTTACTTCTCAGAGCCTCGCTTTCCTTCTCTATAGAATATAGATAATAGTATGGTTTTCAAGAAGTTGTTTTGAGTAGTAACTGAGATAATGTATGTAGTCAATATAATTTTTGGTCTTTGGAAACACACTCTAAGTTAGAGGTTTTTGTTATTATTATTATTTTTAATTATGTCATCTCCAACTAGATTGGAAGGTACTTAAACATTGTTAACACTGCATGCCTTTTCATGGAGAGTCATTTTGGGGGGTTTTAGAACTACCATTTTCGGTCCATAGGATTCCAACGGACATCTAAATATTCATCCAGTTGTTCAGATATGGCTTTTTGCCATTGTTTTCATATATGATTTTTTGCTGTTGTGACTGGAAAATTGTAAGCTATGAATGGATTCTGAAAAATGACTACAACATAAAGAAAAACAACTGTGCCTATTATTATTATTTAAGTATTTGTTAAAATTGGGAGAAAAACTACTATGTTAAAATTAATGAGTATTTTAATAGAAGGTTTTTAAAATTTTGTTTAGAGAGGAAAGATGTTGAGAAATGGATGCTGAAAGTGTCAGTCTAGTTAATATTTTATTTGTTGCAAATGGTTTTTAAGTGTCATTTCTTTGCCAACCTTAAAGCAAAAACTCTGCCTTAGAAAAAGAAAAATAAAGAGATGTGATATATTTCACCGTGGAAAGCTATTTAATAGTCAGAGGCCAGAAGAATCAAATTGAATTGTGAATCTGAAGGCAGCCAAGAAAGTGCATTTTAAATTGAACTAAGCACAAGACACTGCATCATTAAGAGAGGAGAGTTACAGACTCACAGTGAAGAGGAGAGCACTTAAATTGCTCTCGATTTTCTTGGAGAAGAATAAACATGTATGCAAAAGCCCAAGAATTCGTTTTTCAGTTTCAAAAGGAAATAATGTGTGTTCTGTCTGTGGAGCTGAGAGTATTCAAAGGCTCTACAGATCAGCCCAACGGGAGCTGGAAGCAAGGACTTCAAGCAGTAGCTTTGTGTCTTTGGCAGTCTCTTGAAATTGGGACTAAAATTAAAAGTAGTTGTGTGCGACCAGTTCTAAATGTCAGATGGAACACTTTGCTCAGCATGCCGTGGACAGCATTGATTTTCCTGTTATGTTCTACGTTGTTGTGTGAGATGTTGAATCAGGTCCCTGTTATAAGAACTGGAAAGCAACTTGGTCCACAATTAATATTCTGTGAAGTTATTGTCTATATGTCTTGGCCTTTAATGGGGTTGGGCAAAGTTTTTGTGAACTTGTTTTATTCTTTTCACACCTGGAGGCTATGTTCTTCTTAAAATTTGATTTGTCTTTTCCATGGAAACGTCTTATGAATGCTTAAATGTTGTATTTTCAAAATTTGTACAAAGGCACAGAGAGGTTTGTTCACCATATACAAAATGAACTATGGGAAGATTATTTTCAAAAAGGATTATGCTAGCCATCTGACAACTATGGTTACATACACAATTCCAAGGGGATTTAAAGTGATAAATGTGATTTAAGTGTCTGCATACCTCCTTATAATTTTGTTAGCTCCTATGAAGGTTATGTGAATGTTGGCACTACATCTGTTGAAAATTTTTTAATCTAGATGTGGGGTATATCAAGTGAGATAAGGGGAAAGAAAGAGAAATAGTGTGCATTGAGCACAATATTTTCCAGAGGGCTGTTATTGGAAGTTCAAACAGCCTCCTGGGAAACTGAAGAATGATACTTGACTCCATAATGGCTCTAGATAGTCCGTAAGTGAAAGAATGCAAAAAAGTGAAAGGACCAAAAAAGATTTTTCAAAAAATTGCTTCACAAAGGACAGTGGTTCTCAAACTTTTAATTGCATCAGAAATATCTAGAAGGCTTGTTAAAATACATGTTATTGGGCCCTACTTCCAGAGTTTCTCCTTCAGAAGGTAAAGGAGGACCCAGAATTTGCATCTCTAACAAGTTCCCAGGTGATGCTGATTCTGCTGGTCTAGAAACCACTGAAATAAGGCAATGATTCTTCTTCTTTCTTTTCTTTTTTTTTGAGTTGGAGTCTCACTCCTTCGCCTAGGTTGGAGTGCAGTGGCACACTCACAGCCACCCCAGCGCCGACCTGCTGGGTTCCCGTGATCCTTTCACCTCAGCCTTCCAAGTAGCTAGAGCTACAGGCGTGCACTACAATGCCCGGCTAATTTTTGGTTTACTGTAGAGACGAGGTCTCGCCAACTTCCCTGGGCTGGTCTCGAACCCTCCGGCTCAGGCAATCCACTTGCCTCAGCCTCCCAAAGTGCTGGGATTACAGGCTGAGCCACAGAGCCCAGGCGTCAATGATTCTTGCCTTACTTTTTTAAGCTCTAGTATACAGAGGGATCACTGTGGAGAGCTTATAAAAAGTGTAAAGTCTTTAACAATTATACTGGGTTGGGACTCAAGACTAATTCTACAAAATCACCCTTAGTGATTCTGCTGTAATTGGTCCAGGGACTCTCTCTGGTCTAGGGACTAAGCCATTGGAACATCTAACACTTTAGTACTTGAGTCCTTCATGTTTTCATAACTGTTTGTGGGCTTGGATGGCAATGAATGACTGTTGGGGTTCCAATATGCCTTGAAGAGTAAGAGAAGATAAGGTGGAAATATTATATTTTAGTGGCATATTGATACCATAGGTTAAATCACATCTCATTAAAATATGATATATTGTGACACATGAGCATAACCTGATATAACAAAACTTTGGCATTTAAAAATCTCATGATATCATGTAATGTATAAATAAACCAAATGTTTTGGAAAGAGGCAGTAAAATGCAATGGAAAAGAAGACTTTAGAGTTGGATAGATCCTGGCTCTGGCACTTACAATATCTGGACAAATCATTTAACCTTTTTTTGTTTTATTTTTTTAGCCTTTTCGATGTCTAGTTTTCTCATCTGTAAGAGATTTAGTAATTCCTGTCTTATAACATGCCATGAAGAATAAATAGATATTACATATAAGATGGATGGTATAGCTCTGATGTATAAGAAGCATTTAATAAACGGAAAGTTATAAAAGAAAGAAGTGATGGACCACCAACATCTCTCATTTTTTAGTTTTTGTCACTGACAGAAGAGGAATGCTTATCCAATTTAATACTTGTTGGTCAGCAATTTCAGCTAATACTTTTGTGTGCATTTAGATGGACTCTGAAAGTAAACATAATCCCTCAAGATTCTTTCATATAAAATTATGAATATAACTTTTGAAGATATAAATTAAAACAAAAAATTATAGCTATTTTTGGATATTCTATTATAGAAAAGATATCTTTTTCATTTTTTCTATATATTTTATTTTAAGGATGTGGGGTACAATTCAGAGTTAAGTATGCAAGTGGACATTGTACGGGTAAAGGTTGGTCTTCTCTTTTGTCCCGACTTTGCCTGGTTTGAGATCAGGTACCCTTATCAATATTATGGGCCCCATCCCCCACCCTGGCAGCATCCCGCTACTGCCAATCTCTTTCTTATAGTATTGTGGTAAATGTTCAAGGTCCGCTTATGAGTGAGAACATGTGGTACTCAGTTCTTTGTTTCTATGATAGATCACTGAGTATTATAGGGATTTCTTTTTTGATTATAGTGTGGTATATGCCTATTTTCTGGAATGCTAAGGAAATATTTAAAAATATAAGATGAGCTTGTGTGCACTGGCATGGCTAAGGTCCGTGAAGACAGTAAAAGCATGTTCAAAAACAATATTATATAATTAAAAAAAAATTTTTTTAAGATGTGGGGTACAATTCAGGATTGGTATACAAGTGGATATCATACAGGTAAAGTTTGGGCTCCCTTTGGTCCCCACTTTGCCTGATTTGAGTTCAGGTACCCTTTTTGATGTTATGTGCCCCCCACCCCTGGCAGTATCCCACTACTGCCATTCTCTTTCTTATAGTATTATGGTAAATGTTTAGGATCTGCTTATGAGTGAGAACATGTGGTACTCAATTCTTTGTTTCTGTGACAGATCACAGAGTATGTTACACTCTAAATCCATCCAAGATGCTGCAATGTTCATATGTTTGTCCTTCTTTATGACTGTGCAATATTCCAGCGTGTATATGTACCACATTTTTTTTTTTATCCAGTCCAGTTTCGTTGGGCAGCATGCATGGTTGGTTCCATGTTTTTCCTATTGTGAATAGCACTGCAATAAATATGCACATGCAAGTATCTTTTTGGTAGAATGGTTTGAGTTCCTCTGGGGGATTGCTGGGTCATATGGAAGGTCAATTTCTAGTTCTTTTAGAAATCACCACACCATGGAGGTTGAACTAGTCAAATCTACATTATAAGATTTTTTAACATAAGAACTATATATATATGTATATATATAAAGCAATTCTGGAAATAATGTGTTTCTTGTTAAACTTCTTTATTCTGATAGAATATCTTTTTCTTCATGAACTTCCTTTATTTTTATTGAGATGGAATAGATGGGGCGTTTAGCTAGGATCTTTTTTATTTTAAAGATATGGGGTACCACTCAGGATTAGGTATATAAGTGGTTATTGTAAAGGTAAAGTTTGGGTCTCCCTTTGGTCCCCACTTCGCCTGGTTTGAGATCAGGTATCCTTATTGATATTAACTGTCCCCTCATCCTCCCCTGTCTACTGCTGCCAATCCCTTTCTTATTGTATTATGATAAATAGTTAGGATTTTTGAAGACACTTCAATGGAGACACAATTTAAAGAGACTTGAATCAAGTTAAGGAAACCAACAACAGTTGGTGAGGTATCAGGGACCAGCCATCAGTATCCTTAGGCTAGACCTGAAGGACTAAGGTAGAGGAAATTGTATTATTAAGAGTGAAGAAGAGGGGCCCTCTGATGGAACCTGTAATATTAGAGGGAGGCAGCCACTGTGAGATTTATGCCAAAGCAGGAGGGAGCCGTAAGAATAAGTATCTTCATCTTGCTTCTCTTCTACTTTGGGATCTTCTGCTACTGCATACCTGTGGCCAAGCTCAAGTGGAAGCCAGTGGACAAGGGAACTTGTGTGTTGGGATCTATCATAGAATGAGGGCAAGAGAGGAGGGAAGTGAACAGGTGGGAAGGAGTGTCTGGGGCGTGCCTAAAAAGTACCCTGCACGTGCAGTTATTTCTTTTGTAATAATTTTTAAAAATGAATTGTATTGAGAAAAATTATTGAGACAGGGAAGTGAGATCAGATGTTTGCATGTACAAAAAGAGGTATAGCAAGAGGTTTGGTCTGGTTGTTGGATGAGTCAAGGGAGCTAGTGGTAATTAATGTTGAAAATGGTATTTTGGGTAGCTGATAGATGGTTTTCCATGACTGTTTTTAGATTATAGACATCATGCACTAGATTTAAAGTAAATTTAAAAATCATTATTTTCTAATAATTTCAAATTAAAAAGAAATCTTAATATTGTTAAAAGCTGGATCCTAGTAGGGAAAAGGAATGAAAATGTAAGACAGGATGTCATCATGGGGTGAACACCGACTTAGTGTTAGAAAGACAGTGGCTAGAATCCTAGATCCGCATGGATTAGTGTTATAAACTTCCTCAGCGTAGACTCTGAACCTACTCCTTATGGACTAGATGTGCATAATATCTCATGTGACTATGTGAGATTATATGAGTTAATGCATGTAAAATGTTTATAGTAAAGTCTGGATATAAGTTGCTGTCAATATGTGACAATATCTACCAATATGGGGTGCCAACTTTATACCAGGCACATCCTACCTACTATCTCTAATCTTCTAGGTAACCTCATTTCATGAGGAGAACTAAGGCTCAGAGTTTTAACAATTTGTTCAGAGCCTGTCATTGGCAAGCAGTAGTGTCCTGGTTGGAAACCAGGCCAATAAGATCCCAAAACCAGGCTCTTCCTGTTAAACAGCGGGTCTCATTTTTTGTCCTTTTCTCCCAAACACTTAAAGTAATTTCCTGAGAAAAGTCAGAGAATACTATTGCATAGTAAGACTTCTCTGAAAACTGTTCAGGAAAAATATTTAGGTTGATATGTACAAGCTTCTAATGTAATGATATTAAATGCTTAAATTTTATGTGTAAGGCAGCACGATTTCCAAATGGATGCACACACTAAAATCAAGGCCTGCTTTTGAACTGTGGCTCAGTAAGTCATCTTAATCTTACTATCATCAATTTCAGATTGTTCTGCATATCGCAGTCTGTCTACCTCATTATATTAGCTTGTATAATGGGTACACTCAGAAAAAGTGTCTGCAATTTCCTTATAGTTTTAAAATTTTTTATTTAATTAAAGAGATGTCACAAACATTAAAGAGCCTATAAAATTTCCAAAAAAGCCCAAATAAGTGTGCAGACATTAATAGTACTAATGTATGTTAGACAGAAAATTTGACAAGAAGATTCTGTTGAAAAGTGCAAGAAAAATTATTAAATATTTAGTAATGAGCTTAACAAAGGGTGTGTATGGATGATGCAAAAAAAAAAAAACGTAGAATACTTTTTTGAGAGATGAAAGGAAATATTCGAACAAGAGATAGAGGAGACAAGAAATAATTATTGGATGTAACTTCTTATCAAGTCTATTTATGGACTGAATGGACCTAATTAATTCTGGTTGAATTTTGTCATTTTAACAAACTAGTACTAAGCTTCAGCTGGAAAATACATAAGCATGGATATAAAAGAATATTCAGAAAAAAAAGAGCAATGATTCAGAATGTATTCTATCAGATATTGAAACACACACAAATCAGTAAGAATTATATATATGAAGGAATGAAATTGAAGCAAATGAAATTGAAGGGTGAAACATATATACATACACGCATGCATATATATTATATATGTTTATATATTATGTGTAATATATAAACACATATTTGAAGTAGCATTTATAGAAATTTGACAAAAATCTAAATGGTCATTAAATGATAATGGCTAGGAAAATTATGAAACAGCAGCTCAGTCACAAATTTACAGACATTTAAAAAATGACATGCATGAACACTTCATAGTAACATGGAATACAGTATGTTATATTTATAGTGTGTTTTATATGCTAGGTTCGAGTGAGTACATATTCATATTTATGCTAGGCTTATACTCACAGGTTTAAATGAATACATATTCATGCTTACAGGTTTAAAAGAACATAAGTGAATACACGCAAAATTGAGTTCTCATAGTGGAATAAGAGTGATTTCTGTTCTTTTAAAAATTCTTTTACTGTTTTTTTTTTTTTTTGAGTTGGAGTCTCACTCCGTCGCCTAGGCTGGAGTGCAGTGGCACACTCATGGTTACCGCAGTCTCCCTGTTGGGCTCAGACGATCCTTCTGCCTCAGCCTTCCAAGTAGCTGGAACCACAGGCATGTACCATGCCCAGCTAATTATTTTTAAAAATTTATTTATTGTAGAGACGAGATCTTGTCAAATTGCCCAGGCTGGTCTCGAACCCCTGGGTTCAGTCAGTCCTCTGTCCTTGGCCTCCCAAAGTGCTGGGATTACAGACTTGAGCCACTGTGCCCAGCCCTCTTTTACTGTTTTTATCACGTTTTAACTATTAAAGCTATAGTATTGGTTGTTAACTTTTGTTTAGAACATGACTGAACTGTTATCCAAAGTATGTTAGCTAAATTTTGCTTGGCATATTAAACTTGAAACGATAAAGACAATTTTCTGGTGTGAACAAAGAATTTTATCTTGTTCACTACTATCTTTTTTTGTTTGTTTGTTTTTGAGTTGGAATCTCACTTGGTCGCCCAGGCTGGAGTGCAGTAGCATGCTCTAGGCACTGCAGCATCGACCCGCAGGGCTCAGGTGATCCTTTTGCCTCAGTCTTCCAAATAGTCAGAACTACAGGTGTGTTACCAGGTCCGGCTAATTTTTTATTTATTTATTGTAGAGACGAGGTCTCACCAAGTTGTCTGGGCTGGTCTTGAACTTGTGAGCTCAATCTACCATCTAAAATCTAACAATGTTGTTTACAGATCCTTATGATTGGACAGTCTCATATTTTCTGAAATATATTTCTCTTACATATTAATACTCTGTTTTTCTTTTTTCTAACACATTCTGTTTTGCCTATTTTTATTAACTCTTGAAATATTTAAATTTTATTTGTTTTACTCTTTTGCGTTTATAATAGAGTGACTTTTTAAAATAAAAGAACTCCATCAGTGCCTGCTGCAAACTTTTTAAATTTGAAATGTTAAAGTGTCCTTAATCACAAATTGAAATAATTTCAAACTTCTAATATTTTCTCTTTTTTATTCTTTTAGGTAAGTAATGAACAGAGACATGAAGAACTGATATTTCAAATGACCACCATGTTGCAAAAGGTATTTTTGGTATTTTAATACTACTTCAAAGGAATTCCATAAAAGGACACAGGGTTAGAATGTAGCTAAGCACTATTTTGGTAAAAAAATTTTGTGAAAACAAATATAAAGACATTATAGCATTATCAGGGAATGAAATATATGATAAGGCTTTTTTTTCTGTAGTCTAAGCAATTTTTAAAAAAAATTTATTGTAGAGATGCGGTCTTGCCAAGTTGCCCAGGTGGGTCTCGAACTTGCGGGCTCAGGCAATCCACTCATCTCAGCTTCCCAAAGCGCGGGATTACAGGCTGAGCCACCGGGCCTGGCTAGTCTAAACAATTATTATTGATGTTATTTGGGAATGGAAAGGTAAATAAATTGATCATTCTTCCATCAAGATATTCAAGAGAGATGAAGGAAAGAAATTTTCATGCAATAGACAAAATAAAGACATTGGGATTTATTTACCAAAGTCATTTGTTTTCCCTAAGAGCTTATGGTTTGCTTTCTCTGATCAGAAGATTATCTTCAGAATTACTCATAAAATTGATTGCTATAAGATTGTCAATGAGATGATTTGATTTTGAATAATTCAAGTAGTTTGCATCCATGTAGAGAATTCTCCAGGTTCTATATAAATGAAAAAAAAAAACAATTAAATAAAGGGGAAGGAAGGAAGAAGGAAATGCTACACTTAAAGAAATAATAGGATGTAAACATTCTTAGTTCTGTATATATCACATACATGATTTGGGGAAATCTGCTTATTTTTTTAAGCCATTAATCTCATCTAGAAGAATCTCTTTCTTTCCTAGAAGGAAACTGTAAAGCACTGTGGAAATCATCCTATATGGTTATAGAGGAAATAATTATGTGTGAGCCATTAGATAAGCTGTGTGAGACCATTAACACTGACAGTCATGCAAAATGCCTGTGGTATTTTAGATACAATTAATCATATATTGTCCTTTTATACTAGACTAACAATTTAATCTAATGAACAGAAGACTATGAGAATACTAAAAGAGAAGAAATCATCTTTGCTTTTTTATAAAATGGTAATTTTTAAGGAATTTCTAATTTTGCTTAGAAATTTTCTCAACGCCATACAAAATGTAGGCCAAGTACCATTAAAGATAAATTTACACCAAAAAGTTTATATTCTTCGAATGATGATTAAATTTTATTTTAATGTTGGTAATGAGAGAGCACTAATCAGCTTGGGCTATTTTTAGAAGGGCAGCTATTTGTCTTATTACATAATTGATATTAGCATATTACAATACAATTTGCTTCACTTGAGGTACCAGTAAGACTTCCACGTATAAATGCTAAGTCAGAACTTGGATAGATGAATCTCAGAAATTCAGAGGACAGATCTGTGTTGGATTGGGGAATCATTGTTTCACAGTTGGTAATTATGACTGCAGGTAAATGAAAGCACTTCTGTAGAGATTATAGTGTGATAAAGAAGACCCAATTCCAATTCTTGACAAAGAAGGGGAGAAGGATGATTTGCAGTGAGTGTCATATATTTCTGACAGGTCAAAGAAGATGAAGGCTTCAATAAACCCACTAGAGTTTTTCACAGAGATATCCTTAATGACTTTGGCAAAAAAAGTTTTGGTGATGAGAAACCAGGCCAGAGTGAGTTGAGGAATAAATAAGAGATAAGGCGATGGAGTTAGCAAAAAGAATAGCTCTTTGAACATTTTGTCTTTGAATAAAAGTGCAGAGAATCTAGTAGCTGGATAGGAAAATTGGGATGAGAAAGAATCTTGAGCATGTTTAAATGCTAATAAGGACAATGCAGAAGAAGGTGCGAGATTGAAGGTATGGGTTTCTGCATAGGAAAGCAGTGATGGAGGAGGCAGTCCTGCAAGTGGGCAATAGCAGCCGGCGGAAAAGACACGCCCATCAACACACCTGAGGCGATCACAGTAGGGAAAGTCGAGGGGAGTACCAATAGTTTCTGTTTTTCCTGTGAAGAAGATGTGGCTAGAGTAGTTAGTAAGGATTTGAGAAAAAGAGAAAGGTTTGAAGTAGTGTTTGTGGAGAATGGAGAGAGAAAGTTGCATTGAGGACAATGTAAGACTAGGCATTTGTTGATGACTCTGGATTTGTAGTGTCATTAAACTCCTTGAATTTATAAGTGTAATATGTACATGAATATGACTCTCAAAGTTGGAAATCAGGGATACTCTGCTTTGAGAGAAGCTATAAGAAAGATCTGACAATTCTTTTGTTAGGTCCTTCATTTTGGTGTGTTTTTCCTCATTATAGCTTTTTCTTGGCAAAATTTAAGAACACTTTTTGACCTTGAAGAAGTAATTACTTTTTAAATCCAAAATGTATGTCCTGTTTGCCATGACTGAAGAGAACTGGCTGTCCTTACTCAAGCATCATTAACTTGGCACATTCTTTCTGCTCTGCTGAGAACTCTTTGGACAGTAGAGTTAGACTGAAAGTATTAAACAGGCCCAGAAGATGAAAGACCCAATTGCTGACTTTGAATTATAAGAATGTTAATATGCCCATTTAACTAAAAACTCCAAATCCCTACTTCCTATTTGACTTTTAAGAGTGTTTACTTGAGGGCATAGAGCTCTTTATATGAGTGAAGAGATCTTTTAGTTCAAGAACTTCCAACATTTTTTTTTTTTTAGCAGCAAAACCATTATGAAAACTGAAATTTGGCATAAACAAAGATGAAAAGAGAACTATTCTAGTGGCAGTGGGCATGGGGCACCTGGAACTCATCCACTTATGTCTCTTTCCCTTCCTCCTCATTCCACTTTCAGAAAGGTCCTTTGAGACTTCGCTATTGATCCCTGGGACTCCTTGGAACATTGTTTGAAAAGTGCAATTCTAGATGATCACAACTATATTGAGTTTCATCAAAACATAAATAAAGTTCTTAAGATAAATTTACTGTGGTCTGAAGATAATTTTTACTTTACAACAAAATAGGCAGGATAGTATCTACTTTGACCTCAAATATATAATTCTCATCTTATATTGCTAATGTTAGTGATAGTAGATAGCAATGTGACCAAAGAAACTCAGTAAAAAAATTGCTAAATATTTTATAAATCTGGGATTTATAAAGCCAAGCATTCCTTTTAATTAATTTTGCTGATTAGGATTACCAAAATTTGTAAATGGGGAGTCCTTTACTAAACTCATGAATAGGAATATTCTTCATTATCCTCAGAGGATGGGCATATGATTGCAGTAAGCAGGATTAACTGCCTCCTCAAAGGATAGGCATATGATTGTGGCAGGGAGGATTAACTATCTTGATCTTGAGCAGCCATGAAAGTATGTAGTATAAGTTACTATGAGGTTACTCTTTTATTAAGGTATGACTTTGCCTAGGATTGAAAATATCCACAGAAATGGAATTGAATGTTTTCAGGAAACCACTTTTCTTTTGGAAACTACAGCATGGATAAGGTAGAAAAGATATACAGGGAATGGTTAAAAGAAGGCTAAACTGGAGTATGAAGAACCTGTTAAGAGAGTTATAAAGACAAATTAAAGGAGACAGTAGTATTGCACATATGATATGTGCCACATACAATACCAAATTGTTTATGTGAGTTGTTAGTAGGCATAGCAATACAATGAGGTAGATATTAGAATTTGATTTTACATTTGATGAAATACAGGCTCATAGAGGTTAAGTAGACCAAAGTGGCCTAGTGAAGTCAGACCCAATAGGCATCTGGGATTAGAAGTAGTTGACATTGGGAAAGCAAAGTTCAAAACCGTGAGAGACATAGCAAGAAAAAGGCTGATCCTCCAGGCCAGAGAGTGTTATAGAAGAAGTTCAGCATCTCCAGTGGCTCACTGAGAAAGAGGTGACTTTGAGAGTCTGGTGATGGTTTGCGCCCCTAGAACCTGCTACCTTTTTAGTTGACTCAACACAGTACTCTCTCTAAATACCATAGCAGTCAGTGGACTGTCCCTCTGCAGGGTTCAGGCCAGTTGGGGCTTATGCCACTGAAAGCTTTTAATATTGAGGTCAGATGGGAAGATCATTGGCTGACTGAGGACTCCCTGTGGCGTCTTTGTCTTTGGAAGTCTGACCCACTGGTTGGGAAAGCTTTGACCTTTCATTCTAAGATTAATTTCCTGAGGAAGGAGGAGTTCAATCTAGCTTGTGTCTCTGACATCTTCTATTCTAGTATATATCCCTGAATCACAGATTAAGATCTATAGCTACTAGTAGTATGTAAAGTCTTGCTCTAGTAACACAGAAATAAGTAACAAAAAGAATGAGAATAATCCAAAGGATTAGAAATGAAATCAGGTGGATCATATATATAATTTTGAGTTTTAAGTTTTTAAAAGTTTTTTTCAAGTCTGTTTAAATATGTAGGACTACTGGAAGAAAATAGCAAAGACTAAACTTTTCAGATATTAAAGAATAGAATACCCTGTTTTGACATGATTATTGATAATGTGTGTTTTCTGTTTGCATGTGACGCCAAAAAAAATTTGTTTACTTCAGTGGTGCCAATCGTCTGTCTCTTTGTGCAAATCAGATGTAATCTTTGAGACATTTCCTGAAATGATGGAATGTTGACCATTCTGATAAAAAATTATAACATAATTTACTTAAATTTAGATAACTCAAGCTTGCAAACTCTATATTTTCTGGAATATTTTTTCCTGGAAAACATATATAATTGGGAGTAATGGTAGAATTAGATTTGTCCATCTTGATCCATTTAAGTGTTTCTAGTCATCAAATCAAATGGAAGCTCATTCTCCCTCTCAAATAAATTTAATAGACATGTTATCCTTACATTAGTGTAATTGTATTTTATATACAGTTCCTGTGACCTACTATTTCTGTTTTGGTATGTTTTGATTTTGGTTAAAGTAGCTTATAATCTCCATTAAAACTCTTTCTGTGCTTGATGTGAAAATGAAAACTCAGTAAACCAAAGTACTACTGATTTTCCTGAAAGTAAAGAACAGAATTTTGAGAAAAAAGTGTTCCTTCTGTGGCAAGTTTTGCTATACCCTACCTGGAACAAATTCCTATTTTATCATCAGCCCATGTACAGCAGAGACTGTATAGAGAGTATGATACATGATAAAGTGAACAAAAATCTAATGAGCTAATTGATTACTTACTTTTTCAAAGCAAAAATTGTCTTCTTTTCCCACCATTCCTTCATTTAGTTAATATACATTAATTGTAATTTGAGAAATGCTAGTAATTCCTTGTGATGGTAACTATATTGGTCATACAATCAACCGAGAATACAGCAGTAAAATTTGTGTTAATTATCATCAATTATATCTTTTAGTGTTTAAAATTTTGCAAGCAAATAAACACTAGAATAAGCATGTTTTTCTTGAGCAAATTAGAGGAACTTCTTTTCTGCCACAAACATATGAATTACAGTGATCTCCAATGTGTGCTTAGAGGCAAACATGCTTAGTGGCAAAACATATGTAGAAAGTAGGATCTTAGCCTAATCAGTGAGATAAATCTGAAAATACTGATCTCACAGAAAAGATCATGCCCTCCTCAGCATGAATCTAGCCCTCTTCATTTTGCTTTCATCAGCTGGGGCTGTTCAGTGGTGCAAAGAAAACATTGTAAAATGCTTACAGCTTTTAGAAGTGCTTCTGAGTTCTTCAAATAATGGTAAGAGTTGCAAATCTTATAGGAAGGGCCTATTACAGAAAAGCTTTATTCAGCTCCACAGGGAATAGTGAACTTCAGTTCCCGAGAGCTGCTCCAAAGTAAAATACTTATAAGAAGGGGTTACTGAAGTATTCATTGTTGTAAAGCTTAAAGAGAACAAATGTGTGTTTCATTGCACATCTAAACCTAATATCTGTAAAGGGGGTCTGTGGCAGCCAGCAGAGGGAGAAAGTAAAATTCTGCAGATGGATAAAAAGGGAACTTTCAACAACCCAGCTTATTTTTTTGGCAAAGGTCCAGTGATCTGGGAATTCTCCAGCAAAATGGGTTGAACTTGGCAGATCTGCAAATACGCATATTTCTGCTCAGTACAATCAGGCAAACGTAGAGACTTCCAGAGGAACTAATTATCTTTTGTCTTTTTTACTTTAGCGAAAAGGTAATATTTGGAAGATAACTGTTAGGATATTTTAGAGGTAACATTTGAAAAATGTTGAAAGAGAATTTCATATTTAGCCTTCTTTTAAAAAAGTTTTTAATGCCTGGTTGTGCCCCCCAAATAATTTATCTTAACTGACAGAATTTCAGGTCATGTAGTTTATAATTTCAATGTTTTTGCTTATTATTTGCCATTTGCTCTTTTTTTTTTTTAAGAGATGAGGTCTCACTATGTTGTCCAGTCTATACTCTAATTCAGGACGCAAGCAATCTTCCCACCTTAGCCACGTCTATAGCTGGGACTACAGGCATAAGCCACTGCATTCAGTTACTATTTACATACTAAATAAAAAAAAATCTATTCAATTCTTTTATTTTCCTTGGTACTTATTGCCATGTTTTATTATCATGGAATCAATCCAATGCAGTCAGTTTTCTAAGTATGCATCTGTGTGAGACAAATCCTGTTTACTGACTCAGATTACTTACATTACAGAAATATAAGATGATCTTATCTCCAAAGAATATTTTTAGGAATATATTGGCATGTAAAAATGTGCTATATATTGATATTACTGGACATACTGTACATACTGTACATACTGGACATACTGTATAGCAGTATATTATATATATATGAACATATATGAACGGGCTGGTGGCATGGTCTGTCAGAATGAATTACTATAGCAGTTTCAAGCAATTTGACCCATGTGTTCTAAATTTAAGTATAACATATTTTAAGTATTTTATTAAAAAATTAAATAATACAAAACTGTAGTAAGAACCAACTTACTTGAAATGTATGTCTTTGATTCATCACATTTTGTAATTTCAGTTACAGTTAAGGCAGTACAAGAGCCAATCAATTCAAAATAGAAAAATTAAAAGAAACATTTAATTTTAAGAGCGGCTTAATCGAAAGAGAGCTTTTCAAATAGAATAAATACATTTATATGTTCTGAGGTGGAAAAATGGCCAAACTTCAAAAGAAAAGATAGTTATAGAACACTATGCTTAAATCTATTTCTGTCATGAATATCTCTGTATATCCATAGAAAATCTGGATATTAAATTGTTAATGGTGACTAAACTTTGGTAAATAGGATTCAGCATTTTTTGATATGTTTTTAATAAACATGTATTAAAAATAGTGGGAAGACTATCAGTCCTGCTTTTGCTATTGACTAGTTGTATGATCATCAGCATGTAAATTGATCTGTTCATTTTACATCATTAACATCATTATTTGAAATTATGGATGAGGAAGACATTAACGTTTTTTCTGTTAAGTAAGAGCACTGGAACTAGAAAATATAACAATTCTACTGAGAAAATTGGGACAACAACTTATAGGTCTGGTTGACTATGCAGAATGTATAGGTTGAGATAATGTTATGAGACTCATACTACATACAGTTATTTCTCCAAAAGAACTGAAATTAGTGTCATTGACACTAGGGAGAAGCTAGAATTTGTATTTGTCAGGGCACTCAGATGAAAAAGAAATGTAAATCAAGTATTTAGAGAATTGTTTGAGTTAAGTAGGAAAATAGTTTAAGTTTCTGTAGTGTGTTAGCTCAAGCGTATTGATTTAATTGATTATTATGCTGACAATTGTGCCTTCTATTCAAGAAATGTGGATGTGCCACTTCAGGGACTGTAAGTACACAACACTGTGGTTCAAAACAAATTTTCCCCTTTTTGATTACCTTTTTAAGTGACAAAAACTTGGAGAAAAGGAGAAACCAGTTATGGGGGCCAAGTATTTTTAAATATATTTATTGTCTATGAACAGCTGACCAAACTCTGATACCCTGATAAAAACATATTGCTTTATAAACCATTCATTCCTACTTCAAAATTTTCAAGCAAAATTCTACTGACATCCATTAAATGTAAGAAAAACCATCCAGTTGCCACTTTTTGAAGGGGAGAAGAGGTACATATTATATATATTTTCTGTCCCTCTCATTTTCTCTCATGAAAAGATATTTATCTTTTATGTAGGGAATCCCAAAGGACAAAATATATTTTCCTAGAAAAGTAACATGGAAAATATCACACAATTAAGAGAGCTGAATAGTGGATAGCCCATACTGGGAACTCTAGAAGACTAAATTTGTGAGCAGCCTAATTTATTTTAATATTGTCAAGAGCACATAGCCACTTGACCAGAAGTGAAGTGAAGATATGTATTTATAGATTAAATAATTTCCAGGTTCTAGTCCCAGCTACTTGGGAGGATGAGACTGGAGAATAGCATGAGCCCAGGAGTTCAAGTCCAGCCTGGGCAACATAGTAAGACCACATCTCTAAAAAAAAAAAAAAAAATTCAAACAAACAAACAAACAAATAAATGCTTATTAGTTTGTTATTTATTTCCATCACAGTATTCTTTACTGCTGTTATTTCTGTCATCAGCACCTTCCTATTTTCCCCTTGTCTCTCCTCAAAAAACAAAGCAGGAGGTATCACACTACCAGACTTTAAACTTTACTATAAAGCTACAATAATCAAAACAGCCTCTTATTGATACAAGAACAG
>NW_007246526.1:144819-145312 GCF_000164805.1 Carlito syrichta
AGGATCAGAGACCTAAATGTAAAACCTCAAACCATAAGAACTTTAGAAAATGCAGGACACACCCTTATGGGAGTTGGAACTGGCATCCAATTCCTGAGCAAAATCTGAAGTGCCCAGGCCATAAGAGAT
Organism: Carlito syrichta; assembly: GCF_000164805.1. NCBI lineage: Eukaryota > Metazoa > Chordata > Mammalia > Primates > Tarsiidae > Carlito > Carlito syrichta. Next base: position 144,949 of record NW_007246526.1, read on the forward strand.
AAGATAGACAAGTGGGATCTCATTAAACTGACAAACTTCTGCAAAGCCAAAGAAACCATCAAGAGAGCAGGAAGACAGCCCACAGACTGGGAAAAAGTATTTGCCAACTCCATGTCGACAAGGGCCTAACGTCTTGAATCTACAAGGAATTCAAACGTGCTGAAAAGAAAAAAATAAACCACCCCATTACAAAGTGGTCAAAAGATATGAACAGTCACTTCACAAAAGAAGACATACGAGCAGCCAACAGACACATGAAGAAATGTTCCACCTCACTAATCATCAAGGAGATGCAAATTAAAACTACACTGAGATACCACCTAACTCCATTCAGAATGGCCATCATCAATAACTCAAAAAATAA
>NW_007246526.1:145332-149193 GCF_000164805.1 Carlito syrichta
GAAAGCAGTGTGGCGATTCCTAAAAGCTCTAAATATCAACCTCCCATATGACCCCGCAATCCCCCTACTGGGAATATACCCTGAAGAACTCAAATCACTCTATAAAAAAGATCTGCACACGTATGTTTATCACAGCATTGTTCACAATAGCAAGAACCTAGAACCAACCGTGCTGTCTATCAAAAGAGGACTGGATTTTAAAAATGTGGTACATATACATGATGGAGTACTACACAGTCATAAAAAAGAACAAAATCATGAATTTCTCAGCAACCTGGCTGGAACTAGAGTCTATAATACTGAGTGATCTTTCACAGAAACAAAGATCTGAGTATCACATGTTCTCACTCATAAGTGGACCTTGAACATCTAGCGTAATACTATAAGAAAAGGATCGACAGTGGTGGGAATCTATGGGGTGGGGGGACAGGGAGGGCAAGGGTGGTGGGATCAATGGTAGTCAATATCTGTCTGGGGATGGGGGGACACCCCTTATCAACAAGGGTGCCTGAACAATGCACATTGTATACCTAACCCTTAACTGTACCCCACAATTTAAAAATAAAAAATATGTTTTTAAAAAAAAGAAATACTCCAAACAATGCTTACAACATGAGCCTCAATATTATCGAGATTAAGCTTTATAAAAGATTGCAGTTATCAAAAATATAAAGAATTTTATTTTATTTTTTGGAAAAAAAAAGAAGTTGGAACTGGCAACCAGTTCCTGATCAAAACTTGAAGTGCCCATGCTATAAGAGATAAGATAGACATGTGGGACCTCATTAAACTGACAAGCTTCTGCAAAGCCAAAGAAACCATCAAGAGAGCCAGGAGACAGCCCACAGATTGGGAAAAAGTATTTGCCAACTCCATGTCTGACAAAGGCCTAATATCAAGGATCTACAAGGAACTCAAACGTGCTGAAAAGAAAAAAACAGCCCCATTACAAAGTGGGCAAAAGATATAAATAGACACTTCTCAAAAGAAGACATATGAGCAGCCAACAGATACGTGAAAAAATGTTCAGCCTCGCTAATCATCAAGGAGATGCAAATTAAAACGACACTGAGATACCACCTAACTCCAGTCAGAATGACCATCATCAACAACTCAAAAAATAACAGATGTGGTGGAAAGGGAACACTTCTACACTGTTGGTGTGAATGTAAACTAGTATACTCTGTGGAAAATGTGGCAATTCCTAAAAATTCTAAAAATTGACTTTCCATATGACCCCACAATCTCCCTACTGGGAATATACCTAGAAGAACTAAAAAAAGGTGGTACATATACACAGTGGAGTATTATGCAGCCATAAAGAAGAACAAAATCATGAATGTTGCAGCAGCCTGGATGGAATTAGAGTTTATAATACTGAGTGATCTATCACGGAAATAAACATCTGAGTATCACATGTTCTCACTCATAAGTGGACCTTGAACAACTACTGTAATACTATGACAAAAGGATTGACAATAGCGGGAAACTGCATGGGGGAGTGGTGGGGAGATGGGACTGACAGTAGTCGAGATCTGCCGGGGGGGGGCACACCTCATCAACAAGGGTACCTGCACAATGGATATTAGTATACGTCACCCTGAATTGTACCCCACAACTTAAAAAATGAAATAAAATATTAAAAAAAGAAAAAATAGTAAAAAAATGAATAAAATAAATAAATAAATGTTAAAAATGTTAAAAAATAACTTCCAGGTTCTAATAAAACATGATATAATAGGAGGAAAAGAAAAGTATTAGATTGAAAATTCAGTGAAGTCTCCAAGGGTTTTCCCAGTCTATAATTTTCTGATATAATATGAGAGGGGACTTTAAAAAAAAAAACCCCAGAAGTTATTTATAAAAAATTGTGTATTTATTCTTACATGTTAAAAATTCAAGCCGGGCTCGGTGGCTAAGCCTGTAATCCCGTGCTTTGGGAGGCTGAGGTGAGTGGATTACCTGAGCCCGCGGGTTCGAGACCCTCCTGAGCAACTTGGCGAGACCTCATCTCTACAATAAATAAAAAAAATCAGCCAGGCATTGTAGCGCTTGCCTGTAATTCCGGCTACTCAGAAGGCTGAGGTGGAAGGATCGCCAGAGCCCAGCAGGTCGAGGCCGGCCACTGCACTCCAGTCTGGGCTACAGAGTGAGACTCCAACTCAAACAATAAATAAAAAAAAAAAATTTCAGTCACCTTCAAAGTATTTTTCGTGTGATGCAGTGCACATTCTGAGACATTTTTTCCCACTGCTCAAAACAGTTTTTGAACTTGTCAATGTTGATGCTTTTTAGTGTTCTTGTCATTTTTTGTTTCACCTCTTCCACATTGGCAAAATGTTTCCCTTTGAGGACTTTTTTCATCTAGGGAAACAAAGGAAAGTCACTTGGAGTGAGATTGGGTAAATAGAGAGACTAGGACATAGGGGTCATGCTGTTTTTGGTTAAAAACTGCTGAACACTTAGTGTGGTGTGGGCAGGTGTTCTCGTAAATTACCCATCATGAAATGGGCAAACGTGTCGAAAGAATTAAAAAAAAATTTCGCCAAGGCCGAAATGCAGCCTATCACAATGCTAGCTGGTACACTGATGCCAATGGGTTCCTAGAACAATAACCTAGTGGGGGAAACCTGTACTACAAGTGGCCCACTATCCAAAAAATAATTCTGTGTTTTTTGGGGTCTCCCATGTATGTCAATCAATGATTGGAAAAAGACACACTAAATAGGCCCAGGATTCCTATGTGCCAGTAAAATAACTAATATTATCTTGCGTGTTACAGTATTTTACAAAGTTATTCATATCTATTGTTGCTAGGGTCAATCCCATTTCAACCATCCAAAATATTTGATAATATTAAAGTAGTGCTATGTTAATATTACTCGAATATTTGTATAACAGACCAATAATTGACACTCCAGAGTCTTTCTGTAATATAGAATTCTATGGCAAATGAAACTTATTGTAAAGGATTTTGACTAGCATAATTATTTTTCCTGATGAATAGGTAAAGTCAATATAATCATTCCCACTTTCTAAGCAAGGTAATTAGGATATTAAAAAGAGAAAAAGATTTGTTCAATATAATATATCATTATTAGAAGCTTTTGGTAATAAATATAATCTCTAACATTCTGAAAAAAAAAGAGACAGAAAGGAAGGAAGAGGGAGATAAAAGGAGAGAAAGAATGAGAAAGTGATGGAGACTTCCCAGTATACAAGATGAACAATTTAACAAGTCAATATTAGCCCTTTTACACTGTGTGTGTGTGTGTGTGTGTGTGTGTGTGTGTGTGTGTGTGTGTGCGTATGTGTAACTTTTTTTTTCCTAAAGAGACAGAGTCTCACTATGTTGTCCAGGCTGGCCTCCAACTCTTGGGTTCAAGTGATCCTCCTGCCTCATTATTTTGTGCATTATATATATATATATATATATATATTTTTTTTTTTTTTTACTTTTTTGAATTGAAGTTCACTCTGTTGCCCACGCTGAAGTGCAGTGACACAATCATGGTTCACCACAGCCTTGAACTCCTGGATATAGCCTTCTGCCTCAGACTCCTGTGTAACTGGGACTTCAGGTACATGCAGTCATGCGTGGCTAAGTTTGTGATTTTTGTAGAAACAAGATTTTGCTGTATTGCCTAGGCTGGTCTTGAACTCCTGGGCTCAAGCAATCCTCCTGCCTCAACCTTTCAAAGTTCTGGGATAATCGGCACGAGCCATTGGACCTGGTCTCATAGTATATTTTAACACTGAAAAAAATTATTTTGGCTGGGCTCGGTGGCTCAGCCTGTAATTCCGCACCTTGGGAGGCTGAGGTGAGTGGATTGCCTGAGACCGCGGGTTCGAGACCCGCCT
>NW_007246526.1:149249-240179 GCF_000164805.1 Carlito syrichta
TGCACTCCAGTCTGGGCGACAGAGTGAGACTCCAACTCAAAAAAAAAAAAAATTATTTTGCTTTGCTTTGTATATTTCACCAATTCTGTATTTTCTTAATACTGAATGTTTGATCAGGATTAATTTTTGAATAATATATGTTGAAAAATACATGTTCTTGAATTTTCCACAGGTAAGTTTTGGAGTTTAATACCTTGATTTTTTTGGATGTTTCAAATCTCTTTATATCCTCTATTTCCCTCAACTGTATTGGCCTGACCTGTAAATTTGTTAGACATGTATCATAAAGTTGTAGAGATATACCTATTTTGAAAGCCCTATTTGAAAACCATAGAGAAATTATAACATAGTGCATGAGATACAGAGTTTGAAAGATCCAAATAAAAAATGAGACAATTTGCTTTAAAATTTAGATATCATATAGCATCTTTGAGATTTTTTTCTATGTTTATGTTAGAGAACTTTTCACATGTATGTATCCTGTCTTTTTGTTTTTCCAATGGGAATATTTGGTTGAGTGATAGCTGACATTCAACAATGCTTACTTCCTATGAAAGACTTCAGGTGCATCACATTTTGAGGTAGATTTTTATTATTCTCATTTTGTAGAAGTGGAATCTGAGGCTTATACAGCTTGTTTGGGTCACATCAGTGGTCTGAATAAATACTGGAAAATATATTGAGTTTATGACTTCCATTGAATTGAGTTACAGAAATTAGATTTTCATGTCTTCTTTAGTTTTTTTATACTTCCTTTTATATTTTCTAGAGCAGGGACCTTGTTGGTTTTCTTAACCTTCCCTTGGTGACTCAGATTTCATGATGGGAGCTCAGTAAACATACTGGGATAAAAGATAAATGGTTCCTATGTGAACCAAACTTGATTTAAATAATTATTTAACAAGAACACGAGATCCAAAAGAAAAATAAGATTTCAAAGAGATTTTTTAAAAAAGATAAGTTTCAAAGGATAATATACAGTATATTCTGAATAATGTTTTGAGTTTTAAAAACTAGTAACAAGATAGTATGAATTATTTTCAGTTTATGATAGGAATAAATCACGTGTTTGTTTTTGTTATTGAGGCTTTGTAATTTTGTTTTTGGGCACATAGATGTGCTTAGTGTAATTATTAAGAATAAATAAACTTAAGGTAACATTTGCCTATTATCACAGAATTTTGTGGGACATCAGAAATTAACATACACAAAATTGTTTATTCTGTGTAATGTTTCAGTGTTCTTAATAGTTAGATATTGATATTTAGATGCTGCATTAAAAAAGCTGATGTGTGAGTTTCATTAAGATAAAAAGTTATTGTTAGGCTACCTTGTAAATATATTTGATTTAGAACTGAAATAACACTGTTTACTTGTGAATTCTGAATGTTGCAATGTCTGAATTAGTAAATCAGTCACATGAGTCTGTAGCATTTTTGTGTTCTGACATGGTTCTGAGGAGAAAATGGGCTAACATTAAACCCAACCGTTTATGGATATAAGTGATAAAAATCTGCCCTTTTCGGTTATTGAAAGTTAAAATACACTATAGTGTCTTAATCACTGAGCAAGTCTATGAGCCTCAGTGATAGAAAATAGGAGCATGTGGTATGGAATTCAGGTATGGAATTGTATTTTCATTATCACAATCATACAATTCCATACCTGAATTATAGTTATGAAGTAGAGCAAACTGATCTATAAAGACTTGGAAAATCAATGCATAAATGAAATTCCTGCCTTTATTATGTATTTTAGTATGTCAATAAAACATTTGTAATTTGTATATTTTGTGGCAGTTTGGACAGTGATGTGACTGAGTAAAAGTGTCAACTTTTAGCCAAGACTATAGCCTCCTTAATGGCCGAGATTGAGTAACTTTTGCATATCCCATTAATTACATGTAAAAAAGGAAAAAGCAAACAAAATCCCAAAACCCTGATATACATTTTTCAGATAAAGGAATAAATATTTATGGGAGTAACTTCAACCAGTATAGTAGCATCAGGATTTTCGATTTAAAGCATTTTAATAGACAATTCTGTGATCTAATTGTGTATCTCCTTATTATATATAAAGTACTGTGATAGGACTTCCGTGGCATTAAGGTGTCTTAAACAAGGCCCTGATTTTAAGGAACTTATAGCATAAAGAAAATATAGAACGGCTGGGCGTGGTAGCTTACACCTGTAATTCCAACACTTTGGGAGATGGAGGTAAGAGGATTGCCTGAACCCAGGGGTTTGGGACCAGCGGGGCAACTTGGTAAGACCTTATCTCTACAATAAATTTAAAAATTAGCCAAGCATGGTGGCACATGCCTGTAGTTCTGGCTACTTGGAAGGCTGAGGCGGAAGGATCTCTGGAGCCCAGCAGGTCACTGCACTCCAGTCTGGGTGACAGAGTGAGACTCCAACTCAAAACAAAAAACAAAAAAAGCTTGTAGAATTGACCTGGATGCAACATGAGAAAGGAAATGATTTATTGTAGAGATGAGGTTTAGCCAAGTTGCCCAGACTGTTCTCGAAGCCATGGGCTCAGGCAATCCTCTCACCTCAGCCTCCTAAAGTGCTGGGATTATAGGCATGAGCCACTGCACCTGGCTTCTGCATGCTTTTGTTTTGTTTTGTTTTTGAGTTGGAGTCTCACTCGGTCACCCAGACTGGAGTGCAGTGGCCGCTCCTGGTCACCGCAGCCTCGACCTGCTGGTCTCCGGCTATCCTTCCGCCTCAGCCTTCCGAGTAGCCGGAATTACAGGCATGTGCTACCACGCCCGGCTGATTTTTTGATTTATTGTAGAGATGAGGTCTTGCTGCCCAGGGGAGTCTCGAACCTGCGGACTCAGGCAATCCACTCACCTCAGCCTCCCAAAAGGGCAGGATTACAGGCTGAGCCACCGAGCCCGGCTCCTGCATGCTTTTAATGCTGTCAATGTCCAATGTTGTTGCTCATTCTTCTACTTGAGATTTTGCTTTACAACTTTAGATCTGACGCTAAAGCAACATCCTTATCCTCCACCACCACCACTGCCAGGAATGGAACTCTTGCTGCAGATACTAACTGCAGGACTGCATTGGAGGCCAAATTGGAAAAGGAAAAAGGCGAGGCTTAGATCACGAGGGACCGTGTGTTACATGTTGAAAGTCTGATGAGAAAGAAGTGGCATTAGCAATAAACCTTTGCTATCTGGTTATTATTTTTAAAAAAATTTTTTAAAATTTTAAATTATTTATTTATTTATTTTTTTTCTGAGTTGGAGTCTCACTCTGTTGCCCAGACTGGAGTGCAGTGGCCGGGAGCGGCCACTGCAGCCTCGACCTACCGGGCTCCGGCGATCCTTCCGCCTCAGCCTTCCAAGTAGCTGGAACTACAGGCGCGCGCTACCACACCCGGCTAATTTTTGATTTATTGTAGAGATGAGGTCTCGCCAAGTTGCCCAGGTGGGTCTCGAACCCGGCTCAGGCAATCCACTCACCTCAGCCTCCCAAAGCATGGGATTACGGGATGAGCCACCAAGCCCGGCTGCTATCTGGTTATTAAGATACATTATTAGATGACATATCTTGGGGAATTTGTTATGGTTCAGCAATAAGCTTTAACTGTCTGGTTATTAAGATATATTCATGAGATGACATGTATCCTGGGGAATTTATCATGGTTCAGCGTTGAATCCTTACTTTGTAGGTCCGGAAACTCCATTTGTCGGTACACCAAGAACGGAGCTGCAAATAATGCATCAAACAGATTTCCAATGTATTTTCACATAAAATTTGAATCGTAGTGCCAAATGAGTGTGGTTCTTTGACTATGGTCAATAAAATTACGTGGAGGAAATATGAACCAAGAAGTTTTTGCATAAGCATGAGGCTGGAAGAGGGGGGAGACAGTTGTATAATTTGATCGTTAGTGGCATCAACCTAGTATCCCAAAGCACTATTGGGGCCTATCACTTCCCGTGCTTGGACTGGCAGGACTGGCACGATCAACATCTTTATTTTCTGACTCTGCTTTGTCTGTGAGTCCTTTACCTATGTTTCTGGTCAGAATATTCTTCTGATTAGTAACACATTCAAAAGGTAAATATGTTTTATTTCATGGGCTATATCTGACTGATTAGAGATGGCAACCCAAAGCATTCTTGAGAAGAGCTCTGATACTCAGTCAAGCTCAGTGGACTAGTGTGACCATGAGGTTGTGGTTGGGGTCTGCCGCAGGCCCAGGGAGGGTGGAATGAAGATAATTTGATGCATTTATCATCCCTGTGTGAATGATTCAGACTATGTGGAGCACCTGAAAGAGCATAAACAGGAAAGCGACATTATCAAATTTTCGTTTAAGGAGGAAAATAGATGATCGAGTCACCTGCCCACATTGTCACACCCTGTATCACTCTGAATGTGAGCTGTCACACCCTGTACCACTCTGAATGTGAGCTATTTGACTGGGAGTAATTGGGAGACATGGTGGAAACACCTATCTCCAGACACTAGTTTTCTATGATTGCTTTTATCATGACTGCTGCATTTGTTGTTCGAGTGAATATTTTTCTTATTTGAAGAACAGAGGGGGAAAATAGTTTTGAAAAATCTTGACTTTATTGAGCAAAATTGAAGAAGTTGTTTAATTTGGCCAAGCATCTACCCCATTGTAATTTTCCATTATAAAATGGAAAATGCTTGCTTAATTGCTTAGCAGTGATTAATTAAAAGATGAGTGCATCATACTTATAAAATCTAGTTGTGCTTTTTATCCTGTGTGACTGGAATTATTCAGAACATTCTGTCAAGTGCTCTTAATGCTTACACCTCACTTCCAAGTTTCATCTAAATATTTATAGTTTTGTTTTTAATCAGTAAACAAAATCAGATTGATAAAAAGCTGCTGTTTGCTTGATAAAGATGGTCATTTTCATCAGCTTTGCTGTGGTTGGGATTAGGCAGTCCTTGACTGTAGCGTGAGTTGGTTATACACATCAATAACAGGGTTGAGAACCTTTCTTGAACAGCTTTTTTCCTGGATATATGAGATTTAAAAAAAAAAACGATTAGAGTCTCATTTTCCCATTAAGCATTATTATTATTACTGTTTTTAGGGGTTTTTTTGATTGGAATCTCACTCTGTCACCCAAGCTGGAGGGCAGTGGCACGCCTCTTGGCCACCGCAGCCTCAACCTGCTAGGCTCTGGCGATCCTTCTGCCTCGGCCTTCCAAGTAGCTGGAACTACAAGCATACGCTACCACACTCAGCTAAATTTTGATTTATTGTAGATGAGGTCTATGAGACAAGGTCTCACCAAGTTGCCTGGGCTGGTCTCGAACCTGCGGGCTCAGATAGTTCACTCACCTTGGCCTACCAAAGTGCTGGGATTACAGGCTGAGCCACCAAGCCCAGCCAGCATTATTATTTAAAAAAAAAATATATAAGGCATTATGCTTAGGGATATAGTTTGATTTAAGACATGGTTATTTTTCTAGGTGATTTCAAACTAGTAAACACAGGTCTTTTATGTTCCAGGTATGTGTTAGACATTTTACGTATGTAATTTTGGATTCTCACATCTAATCTTTATGGAAGCACTGTTATTACTCAGTTTTGAAATGTACATTATAAGGAACAGAGAGATCAAATAATCTGTTTGAGTTTAGACAGTTAAAGGTGGTATTTAAATTTAACCCAGGCCTGTTTTATTGACAAAGCCTGAGTCATTATACTTCATAGGACCATAAGGGAATATAATTTGCAAAATACAATAATTTTAATGTTTTTTGTTGGTTTTCACAAAGGATTTTGTAGGGTATAAATTGATTGTTATTATTTATGTTTCTCTCTCAATTTCTCTTAACCTGAAGATGATGCCACACTCAAAATTTAACAGCATGACAGTAATACCAGTGGTGTTATTTACTATCTTTTCAAGTGTTTTGAATTGCTTTTTTCTTAGGTGCTTTGAATGTTGTTTGGTGTGTCAACAGAATTAATGGTTTTGGATTGCAGATGATTTTTTGTATCTTTTAATTTTCATGCTATTTGCTTTTTGTGTTTGAAAATCTGTTGAATTCCCATGACATTTTGTTTTTCTATATTCCCAGCTGTTTGTTTACTTAGCTTTTGTTTACTTGGCTGTTGGAACTTGGGATTTGTGTTTATATGTCATTATTTTTGCATAATTATTTGAGACTAAATATAGTTAACTGGGGATAGTAATATGCTCTGCTTTAATTGACCCCTGATTACTTATGTTTTCTAGTGAATTTTTGTTTTCTTCCACTTAAAAAAGATTTATTTACGATTTTCTACATACACCATTTTAGGCCTGACTAAAGTGGAACTCTTCTCAGCTTAGAAGAAATTTCTTAGTATATGGGATAAGCATATTGAAAATTGGCAATCGCATGTTTTACATTAGATAGATTTATAGGTGGCAGTGAAGACTTGCAGCAGTTATATGGAACAGGAAATAGCATTAATCAATTCATTATTTTTAAATTTGTACTTCCATTAGCTTTTGTCAGGTTTTATCACTTCATCACAGCTGTTTTTTATTTGTAAGTGTTAACTTTTTTTTTTAGTTGAGTTCTTACTCTGTCACCCACACTGGTGTGTAGTGGCATGATCATGGCTTACCACAACCTCAAACTCCTGGGCTTAAGCAATCCTCTCTCTTCAGTCTTCCAAGTAGCTGGGACTACAGTTGCATGCCACTATGCCCTCCTATTTTTTTGAATTTTTGTAGAGATGAGGTCTTGCTATATTGCCCAGGCTGGTCTCAGACTTCTGCACTCAAGCAATCCTCTCACCTTGGCTCCCTAAGTGCTGGGATTATAGGCTTGAGCCACTGTGTCTGGCCTATGTTTTTAACATGTATAAAGAATCAGCGTTATCTTAAAATAAATTAAAAACTTAAGCTCCCTCACTGGTGGTCATTGATATCAGTTGCAGTCTAACCTGTCAGGTTAGAAAATAAAACAATTAGTTTTTTTTAAAATGAAGACCAAAGAAGATAGTTAAAATATATACTAATTTATATATATGTAATTATTTTAAATGTGCCTAAGTACTCATGGTGTGCACTTCCAGTATTCTCTTTGTCTTTCCTAAGACAAATGAAATAAGCACATAACCAAGTCTATTTCCCCTAGCAAAAAATACCAAGTAGAAAATTCATAAGCCAGCATTTTGCTGATACTTCTGTAATGGAGAATAATCATTTGTTTGTTTGAATTTTCCTAAGTGTTTTGCTAATGTTTGCAAATATAGCAAAGTGTGGCTAAACTAATGTTCCAGTTGGGAAATACAAAAGTGAACTTTAAATGCATCATAATGTCTGCCATGAATGAAGATTGAACATCTTAATGAAAAAATTATTTTTTCTACACAAGAATAAACATCACTTTGATTAATGAATCTGTCAGTCTGCCCATAGTTTTTTCTCTTGCAGCTATTAATAAAATTTATTATATTTAGAGTAGAATAATAACATTATAGAATTTTAGGTTTCCTGGAAAGGTCCTTTATAAAAACTATTTGGTCCAATGATATTATTTTAAGTGCCGTATTGCTAAAAGGTCTCCCTTTCTCTGATTAGTGGCAAAATTTGGCCTAGAATTCATATCTCCTACCTCTAAGCCCAGAATGTTTTTCACTACTCTATACTGCCTCTGATTTATATTATATGTAATATCCACTAAACATTTATAAGACACAAAGTCAATCTGTATTTTTAATGTTTAATGATGAGACTCAGCTTATTTTTCTTTATACCAATATTTATAAAATACACTATATGTGGTAACAGCTACTAAGATGGTGTCAGACATGATGTCATGACATGTGAGTGGGAAATGTCTATATATATACAACCCTCCTATAGCCAAAGAAATGTGTTTCCTATCACAAAGAAATTAGTTAAGAAATAATAAATGTTTTCAAAATATCATACATATGTACTGAGGATATAGACTGTAACACTAAAGAGACAAATACATTTTATTTTTATTAAGGTTTATGCTTTTAAAGTCTGAACAAAGTGAAACAATCTTCAGAGAACTTTGATTGTTAATGAATATACTTTAAAGGATTTACCGTACTAGTTATAAATATTGCACAGATTGGCATAAAGTCATTTATTTGTGCTCATATAGTGTGTATTTATTTTGATACTGCCATCAAGGTTGGTCTGTTTTGTTCTTGTGCAGTTGAATTGTCATCATCACTATGTAGGTTTGCTTTAATTCTGGTTATACCTTGTTGCACACACATGTACTTGAGGATCAAGGATACCCTCTTCTGCACCAAACCCCGTTTTCTGTTCAATATTGTTAAATCTAACCTCAAATTGAAGTTTTGGATTGTACAGTGCAGGGATCTCTGGTGAAATATTCAGGGAATTTTAGTTAAACACATTACGTTACTCAGTGTTTTTAATGGTATTAGTCCAAATGAATGGTTCTGTGTATTGTTTTCTTTTTTTTCTTTTTTTGAGTCAGAGTCTCACCCTGTCACCCAGGCTGGAGTGCAGTGGCACGCTCACAGCCAATGTGCCTTGACCTGCTGGACTCAGGCGATCCTTCTGCTTCAGCCTTCCAAATAGCTGGGACTACAGTCATGCACCACCACACCTGGCTAATTTTTTGATTTATTGTGGAGATGAGGTCTTGCCAAGTTGCCCAGGCTGATCTCGAACCCCTGGGCTCAGGCAGTCCTCTCACCTCGCCCTTCCAAAGTGCTGGGATTGTAGGTGTGAGCTCCACGCCTGGCCTGTGTATTATTTTCTAATGAGAATATTTTCTACATTTGTTTTCTTTGGTTTTTTTTTTTTACAGTTAAATAATCTGTTATCAGACACAAAGTTAAGTAAAGGTATTTTGAGGATCATGATAAACGATTTCTCTAATTTTTATTTTTTAAAGAGATGTAGTCTCACTATATTGCCCATATTGGAATGCAGTGTCTACTCATAGGTACAATCATAGGTCACTATGACCTCTTACTCCTGGGCTCAGTGATCCTCTTATCTCAGCCTCCAGCACAGCTGTAACGACAGTCATGTGCCACTGTGACCAACTTCTACTTCTATCAAAATTTTAACAGAGAATTTAAAACATAACTCTATTTTTTTGATATTATCCACAATTTTTTCTGTGTTTAAATGCTTGTTATCATGACTGCTAAGAAAAAGGTATTAGTTGTTCATTGCCAAATGTCAAATAGCAGATCTGCTATGCATAGTGCTGACAATTTACAGCCATTCAGCTCTAGATCATTTGTCTTTGAATACATTTGTCTGGGAATTTTTATCTGACAGGCAGCAGAAGGAAGAGAACTCTGGTCTAAAAGTTGGAAGATGCCGATGCTACTGACAGCTCCAGAGATGTTCAGCATTATGGCCTTGGACAGCTGAGCAGCATCTTTGAGCCTGCTTCTTCAGTTGTTAAATGAGGAAGTAGGACTGGATGACTTCTCGGATCCCTTTTTAATTTAAATATTGTAATTAATGAAATTGCAGTGCTACTCTAATTGGTCTTGGGCACGCCCATACACACCAATCTCCAAAATCCTTGGTTCCCTTTAATTGGAGATTTAGAGAGTAAAGACTGATTCTTTCTTTGGGAGTTTTGAAGACAGAAAGTAATTTTTGAGTAGATCTGTGTTTGTCTGTAATTTTCTGAAGTGATTGTTCAGTCCTCTTTTTTATGTTGCCCAAAGTCCAAGATATGGCTCGTGATGCCACATTCAATCTGTGACTGGGTCTCCTATTATCTGCGTGAGCCATAGTTAACATAAAATAAATGACACGGAGTATTTCCTAAAAATGACATTCTGTCCATCTGATTTAGCCCAACTTGGCTGTATCCTGCAAAATTGTGAACTTCAACAATGCTCCCAAACTCTGTAGTAAAGTGATACAAAGCAGTCAGAGAGAGGACTTGATTATAAAGTGCATATTAAATAATGTAGTTCCACTGGAGAATATTTGAGATAGTGGCATAGACTTCTCTGCCTAGTGTTGCAGAGTCAAAGATGGGATAAGTCACTTACTTTGAGTAAAGTTTTAATAAAGAGCTTACTTGAATATGAAGTGCAAGTCATTAGAAGTGTGATGTATTAATCAATTCAGACAGTTCAATGTCAATACTGTATTTAACCACAGTTAAGTATTGTCCAAACCTGAAAAACAGCTTTAATTTAAGTTCCTGGGAAACCTAAGATGCAGTAGAAGAGAGAACAGAATTCTTATTTTAGGTTGTTTCCTCTTTTTCTAGTATTATAAAGGATACGTTGTTTTTATTGCTCCTTAACAAAAAAGAAAGAAAATATGTTACATAATGCTAAGGTTTTTTGTTTTTCTTTTCTAATTACAAAGCAAATAATAACTTGAATCTATTGTGAAAGATACATGGATTTAAATCTGTTTCCAAAATGGAGGTGCAGTTTCATTAATGAGCATACTGTAGTGGACACATTATTCAAATTTTAGCTTTTTAAAATTTGACAGGTAGTAGCACTAGATTCAAAACTAGTCTCATTCAACGCATAGCACTAAATTAGATAGTAGCAAAATTAAATACATTTATATTTCAACATTTAAAAAATTGTTCTAAGGGATAACATTAAAGAGTTATTTTATTTTTTATTTTTTTTTGAGTTGGAATCTCACTCTGTCACCCAGACTGGAGTGCAGAGGCCGCTCCCGGCCACCGCAGCCTTGACCTGCTGGGCTGTGGAGATCTTTCCGCCTCAGTCTTCCAGGTAGCTGGAACTACAGGCATGCGCTACCATGCCCGGCTAATTTTTTGATTTATTGTAGAGATGAGGTCTCGCCAAGTTGCCCAGGTGGGTCTCGAATCCACGGGGTCATGAAGAGTTATTTTAAAATGTATTTAATTTTGTTGCTTCATTGCCTTTTCAAATAAAATGGAAAAACAATTGCCCTAGTAGAGTGTTGTGTTGTGGGTACTTAATCTGCTAATTAAAATGTTAAGACTCTATAGTATAGAATTACTTTTGAAACGAGGCTGTTTATAAAGTTAAATGTTGCTATATTGTTTTAAACGAGCACCTACTTGAAAAGAAATTCCAACAAATAGCAAGCTCAAGTAATACACAAAGTTGGGGAAAAAGTAACATGACCTTGATATTTTTGAAAAGAGAAATGCAAGATTGTCTTTTGCAAATATGAATTAGATATTAGCAAAAAAGTTTACGACTGCTCTAAAGTTAGAACATTCATTTTAAGTACCCCCAAATGGCCAAGTGCTGAAACTTGAACAGAAATGAACAAAATGAGAACTAAAATATTAGCATTAAGCAATCTCTCGAGTAAAGTTGTAAAAAATAGTATTGGTCACTTTTACTATTGGAATAGAAAGAAGGGAAGAATTTGGAAAGGAATATAATAAAACGCCCAAATTCTTGGAATTTGATTCAAACCAAAAGGAAATGATCTCTGAAATTCAGCCCAGATCTTAAAATAATAATTCTTCTAGTTGTGAAACACTTTAGTCACACCTCTGTTTTAATGACTCTAAAGATAATTCTAAAAGTCTTGGTGTTAAAAATGAAACAGTGATATGTAAAAATGTTTTAAAAGCTAATTTAAAAGGTAAGCATTTAATGATATTTTAAAATTAAGGGTTTTTTAGATCTCTTGAAACATTTCCAAAACATGAGTTGTGTATTCATGGATAACACTTCATTTTAGATAACTAGCTCATATTTTGGTTACTGTTTGGTGAGAAAACAGCTTTTCAGAAGCTGAATTATCATTATTATAATGGCCTCAAATTGAAAACAATCAAAATACTTAATAATAAAAAAGTTGTTAGCTTATGAAACATCCATGAAAGGTAGTCTTTTGTACATTTAAAAGTAGTTTTTAAAGACATTTTAATGACATGAAAAATGTTCACTGCTGATAATTTTAAAATTTAGGATGCAAGGAAAAATGTTTCCAATGTGCTCTTAACTATATTATCCATATGCATAGAAAATGCATATATATATATACTGGCATATATACATATGCCAGTAGTGGTTTTATCTGGACACAGAATTTTTCCTCATACTTTAACTTCAAGTTTTTTTTACAGTGAATATTTATTACCTTTTTATAATTAGAAACTACATTTTTTAAAGCTTACTGATTTCAAAGTTCACTGCAAATCACAGTAGTGAAAATAATAATTATTAATTGCATGATAAAAACTGCATTTTTCTGAAATGCGTGGGAGAAAAAGAGCAAAGAAAGCAAAAAGACCTAGGTTACCCTGAAAATGGCATCAAATGCTTCAGTTCATTTCTCAAGTACAGCAGTCACTGTCTTAGAAGAGTTATATCCATTTTTCATCTGCCAGGATATATTGTATGACGTTTTTGGACATATGTGTGCTTTCCTTTTAACATTAATACAAAATCTATATTTGCCTAATGTAAGTCCTATTAACTATATGAAATATGGCCTAAAAGAAAAATTTCATGTGGTTGAAAAAAACGATAGCTGCAATCTGGCAGGTCCCTGCCAATATGAAACTTGGTGTAGACCTCCTAGTTCCCAATGTTAGTGATAGTAACTATCTTAAGGGAATTTTTAATTAATCAAATCACGTATGTATTTTATTAACATTTGGGGACTATTTGAATGAAATAAACTTGGAAGAACTTTGAGAGATTATTTGGAATTGTTAACTGGTACAGAATATAACAAGTAGTTTAATTAAAGTTATATAGCATGAAATGAGTTTTTTTCCTGGACTCCTCTGGTAATCAATCTACTACTCCACAGTTGAATGGAATTGTAGTCAGCTAAGGAAGAAAGTTTGTAGTGATCATGAAAAGAACATATAGTCATACTTCACTTTAAACAGAATATTTGCAAGTAAAGCCAGGCATTAGTTTGTATTCTGAATCCCTACACAAAAATTTCAGAAGTAACTTGCTTGACTCTTTTCAGTCAACAAACAGTGTCTCCCCCTCTGGCTGCACAACAGAACCATTTAAAAAGTTCAGAGACTTGGATTCTGTGCCCGGAGAACCTGATTCAGTAGGTTTTCAGTAGTGTCAGGGAGACTGTATTTAAACAAAACAAAGTAAAGCAAAGCAAAATAGAAAGCCTCCTGCAGTCATCTTGGTGTCAGCCCAAATTGAGAATGACTGGGCTCTAGATGCTAGCCACTGACGATACAAAGAAACAAGACATCAAAAAGGTCCTCACATTGTTCACTTTCTGAAAGAGCAGCTCAGTGTCTACTCTTTAAAATTGATGAAAGTTATTTTTCTAACCAAAAGACCTTTTCCTGTCATGGGCTCTTCTCCCACTTGTTGATAAAAACATTTTATTTCTATTGTCTGAGGTTCTACCATGCCAGGAATAGAAGGACAGAGAACAGGTCAGTTGATGGATTCAATTATGTCAGCATAAATTGTCAAAGATCTGAAATACGCAGAAGAGATCCCCGGGTGTCTGTTCAATGGAGTACTTGGTGTTGTCCAGCAGATTTCCAGGAATTACCTGATTCTATAAGGGTATTCATGTTTGATTCTCTTTCTAGGCTATTTTATAACTTTGGTAGATGTTAATTTGTAGAGAACTGATAATGCAAATAAATCTTTCCATAGAAATGCTAATCCATTTTGTCAAGCAGAAATGCAATTAAATTTTGTCCTTATAGGAAAGTAATCACATAAATTATATTTTATTGCCATATAAGATATTACCAGTTTTACATACTAACATACAGTTATATGGTTGCCCATATGTGAAGGGGGGGACCCAAAAAAACCTGGAATATCTTTTGAAGGGTGGGCCCCTTATACTTACAGTACAGGCTTTCCTTACTAGATGAATGTTCTAGGAACCCATCTTACCAGCTAGCGTTTTATGAGAGGCTGCGTTCAGCTTCAGTGAAGTTTTTTTTTTTGAGATTCTTTCAGTGTGTTTGGCCATTTCATGATGGGTAATTTACGAGCACACCTGTCCACACCTTGCTGAGTGTTCAGCACTTTTTGACCAAAACGACATGACCCTCGTGCCCCACCTTCCCTATTCACCCAATCTTCCTGGGCAACCTTTTTTTTTGTTTCCCCAATGAAAACAGTCTTCAAAGGGAAATTTTACCATGTGGAAGAGGTAAAACAAAAACGCACCGAAGTCCTAAAATGCATCAAAATCTATGAATTCAAAAACTGTTTTGAGCAGTGGAAAAAGTGTCTCGGTAGGTGTTTTGCATCAAATGGAGAGTACTTTGAAGGTGTCTGAAGTTTAAACATTTAAGAATAAATATACAATTTTTTTTTTTTTTTTTGAGTTGGAGTCTCACTCTGTCCCCCAGACTGGAGTGCAGTGGCACGCTCCTGGCCACCACAGCCTCAACCTGCTGGGCTCCGGCAATCCTTCCGCCTCAGCCTTCCAAGTAGCCGGAATTACAGGCACACGCTACCATGCCCGGCTGATTTTTTGATTTATTGTAGAGATGAGGTCTCGCCAAGTTGCCCAGGCGGGTCTCGAACCCGCGGGCTTAGGCAATCCACTCACCTCAGCCTCCCAAAGCGCGGGATTACAGGCTGAGCCACCAAGCCTGGCTACAATTTTTAATAAATAAATTCAATTTTGGGGGGTCCTTTCTCATATGTCTGTTCTTCAGATTTTCCTTTGACGTTTTAATATCTTACTGATCTCATTAGTTAATTAACTACATAAAATCCTTGACATATCATCTTGTATTGCTATGATGATTACCATCATCTTCATGGTGCTTTGGCAATTATAAATGCTTACATAACTTAGATTTGCCATGGGAAAGGATTTTTCCATCAAGGATACTTCTGTACCCGTTGCCCTTTCAAATAGTGACTGTTTTCTCCCATTACTACATGCTGCTAGACCTGCACATAAGGAAATACATCCTCTTTGCCCATCCCTGGTTCTTTTAGAAGTTAAGATGGTACTTTGATAAGTCTTTTTCTGATATCACACCACCTAAAACCAGCAAAAACTTGTAAATCTTCTACCCTGGCTTTTTCTGAAAAATTTATTTTTTGCAGATTTGTCAACCAAATTCAAGTATCCAGTTGCAGCTATTGGTTACATCATAATTATTCTCATGTCATTTGCTAAGCTATGTTCATAAACTTTATTGCATTCACTGGATAAATATTCCTTGCTACCATGGCAACAGGCAAAATATGTCAATGTGATATATAATTTGTGCATATTTCTTTGACCTGTTGTAAAGTTATGTGACTTTGTTCTTGAAACAATTCAAGACCAATAAACTTCCTCATACCACATAATCAGAGCAAGAAAAGACTATCTTTAGATACTCTCCATGCTTAATTAAGAAGACCCCTATTGTGCCATTAACCTGTAAAATTTGCAAGCATTTTCTGATTTTCTCATAGTCCACTAGGTTTATTCTATTTAAAAATTTAAAAAATAAATGGATATGTACACTTTTTGAATATTTCAGAAAAAGAAACATTTACCAAAGAGTGGGATCATTTGTGACAACCTGTTTATCAAGTTTTAAACTACTGATTATAATTGTCTTTTTTTGGAGACAAGGGCTCATTCTCTTGCCTAGGCTGGAGGGCAGTGACACAATCACAGCTTACCACAACCTCGACCTGTTAGGCTCACGTGAGCCTTCCATCTCAGCCTCCTGAGTAGCTGGGATTACAGGCATTCACCAAGCTAATCTTTTAATTTTCTTTATAAAGCCCCGCTATATGGCCAGGCTGAGCTTGAACTTCTTGGGCTCAAGCGATTCTTCTTCCTTGGCTTCCCAATGTGCAGGGGTTACACAAGCAACCTTTCTTCCTTGGCCTCCCAGAATGCTGGGGTTACAGGTGTGAGCCACTGTACCCAGCTTATAATTGCATTTTTAAACAGTAAAAATATGGAGAAAAGAATACTACACTACACTGAACTTAACATTAAAACATTTGCTTTTTTTTGAACCAGTTTTTGAAGTAATTATAATTTCCAGAAGTATCTCTCATTTTCCTAAGCTGATACGGTTAGGAAATGTTTTAAATAGAAAAATAATGTATTTTCATGTCATTAGCACGTAGGATTAAAAACACAAATGGACCTGTGAGACATTTTTATTGTCAACCATAAATATACACTTTTCTCTTAAAAGATCTCAGGTAGAATTTGTTGACAACAGCAGTTGTTATGGGCTGAATTGTGTTTTCCTTCAAATTCACATGTTAAGTCTTAACACCTAGTACCTCAGAACATGACTGTTTGAGGGGGACCCCAAAAACCCTGGAACCATCTTTTGGAGGGCAGGGGCCTTGTAGTACTCCCAGAATTTGTTCTTCTAAATCAGATGTTCAACGAAAGTTTTTATCTGGAAGTTTTGATAAGGTTGGGTCACAATTTGTGGAAGAAACATCCCAAGTTGTGGTAAACAGGTGAGGTTCTTTCACTATGACACCCCACTGAGTGTTCAGCAATTTTTGACCAGAAAAAGGCATGACCCCCATGTCCCACCCTCCTATTCACCCCATCTCACTCCGAGTGACTTTTTTTGTTTCCCTGAGTGAAAAAGTCCTCAAAGAAAAACATTTTGCCATGTGGAAGAGGTGAAACAAAACAAAAAAAATGTCAGTAGTACTAAATGCCATAAAAATTGACAAGTTCAAAAACCATTTTGAGCAGTGGAAAAATGGTCTTGATAAGTGTATTGCATCAAATGGAGAGTAATTTGAAGGTGTCTGAAGTTTAAACATGTAAGAATAAATACACAATTTTTTATAAATAAATTCTGGATTTTTGGGGGGGTCCCCTCTTGTACTTCGAGACAGGACCTTTAAAGTGGTAATTTAAAATGAGATCATTAGGGGTCCTAAACTGATATGACTGGTGTTCTTATAAGAAGAGACTGGGACTCAGGAAGTCACAGGGCAAAGATGTACCCATGTGTGTAAGGAAGATCATGTATGAAGTGGGGGAGGGGAGACAAAGGCAGAAGACAGCCATCTGCAAGCCAAGGAGAGAGGCCTCAGGGAAAGCCAACCTTGCGGAGACTTTGATCTCAAACTTCTAGCCTCCAGAATTGTAAGAAAAAAGATTTCCATTGTTTAAGCCACCCAGCCTTCACCTTTTTCCGTTGAATTCAGACAGGAATATGGCAACCACCATGTGGATTAAAGTTTGTAAGTACATTCATTTGTATTTACCAGTTAAAATTTATTTAGCGTCTTTTGTTGGTCAAAGTCAACTTTTGTTTTTGTTCCTGATTTGCACTACTATACATCTCAAATTTTTGAGATATTATTTATTCCTTAGATATGTATTTGCTCTAATAAGAGTTTGTAATGTGAAAAACGAATTGCTTTCAGAATTACAAAAAAATGAAGAAATGGAAAGCGCTTTGTGGCAGGGAAGCTCCTGAACTAGTTGGCTTGCTGTGACAAATATTCATCCTCTTTGGAGATTCATTTTGTTATTGGGTTCATATGCAGCCACTGCATTAATCTTCCTTTTTTGCTTCTGTCACAGCCAACATAGGCACTAGCCAGCTGGCCATGCTTATTTTTTTCCTAAGAAATCTTCTATTTCTTGATCTCAAATGCCTGGTCTCTAGGTGAACTCAGAGATAATGAGGTCTGGATTACAATGAGAGATTGTTCTTGCAACCAGAATTAGGCTGTTCCTTGGTTGCTCTTACTCTGACAATCTGCCTTGCATACTTTTTCTCTCTGAGGACCACAAACTTAATGATATCTCTCTGTGGCAGGTGGATTGACCTGGTGGTCTATTCAGATGTTGGAAGAAAAATTCTCTTATGCTGAGTTTCCAAAGTAGATGTTGCCCAGTGAAGAGGCTGTGATGGGGTCCCTGACCCATGAAGTAAAGCCTCTTTGACAAGTTCAAAAACTGTTTTGAGCAGTGGAAAAACCATCTCAATAGGTGTATTTCATCAAACAGAGAGTACTTTGAAGATATTTTGAAGTTTAAACATGCAAGAATAAATACATAATTTTTAATACATAAATTCCAGGGTTTTTGCGTCCCTCTCCTGTACTTAGAGGCAGGACCTTTAAAGAAGTCTTGTCACTAGCAAAATAATGAACTTTTTGCTTCCAACTCCATACAATGGAGTTGGCGAATAGGATGTGCTGAAAAAGTAGAGGAATAGAAGGGGGAGGAAGAGCTGATTGGGAAATAAGAGCTCTCTTCTTGACAGCCATTTTCCTGCTCATAGAAAATATCAAGTGGTATTGAGGAATGCTACCTGTGACCAGATAGGGAAGTTAGAGTAAGAGGTAGCAGAGAGAGAAGGCTGAATTGAACAGTAAATGGTTTAAAAAGAGTTATAAGAATAAGGTTCCAAGTGATAAAAGGACAACAGATAAGAATGAGTGAATTCTCCAGACATTTACAAATTGTAAACTGTCTAAGAGGGGAAACTAAACTAGCCAAGAATTGAGAAAAACTGCCAGAATTTGGTTAGTACACACATGGAAGGAAACACAGACGCCTCACGGTATCAGGGGTATGGATAAGCAGGAAATTTGATGATTTCTAATAGTTCTTTTGGTTCTTTCCTCTCAGTGGTGATAAGAGCTTTTAAATCCAGAGTAGATTCTGCACATTGCTAGGGAGACAGTTGGGTGCAGATGATAGGAGGACGTTTCTGGGGATGTGGTTGAGGAGAGCAGGGCTTTGGAGACCTGAGTCTCAGTGGCTGGAAATAGGAGGCTGGCATCCTTCAAAACTGAGATCTTCTCCTCAATCCCATTTTATCATAGCTTCAAAGCACAAATCTAGGGGATTTAAGAAGTCACAGGTTTGATGTAAGTTAATGACAAACTTGATTGGGTACTACTTATTTTATGTACAACTCAAAAATTTCTTCCCTAGTAAGTTTCATAACGGTGCCTCACCCTTGAAGTAACTTTAGGTTGGTCTCAATGCCTTAATAAGATAATCACATGATAATTTTTTCAAACAGTATCCTGTGCTGACTTATAACTCCAGCCTAGGTTTCTCTAATTATCTTAATAGGGATTATATATTTTTACAGATACTATTCATTTTCACTTATATTTGAGAGTTGTCATGAAATTAAATAATGAAATCTTAACATGACTAAAAATTGGAAATTCCTGCTTAATATGATAACATAGGTACTGGAGATTCAATTTAAGTTATGTTTCAAAAGACAACATAGACTACCATACTGCTCCTACTGCTCAGAACTCGTTGTTAATGAGTATTGATTTGTTGTTTTTAAGTGTAAGGTACAACCTCTATCCTAATGAGGGTGATAAAAATGACATATTTGACTGAAATGTTGAACAGTCTCAAAAGAGCTAGCCTCATTCTCGTGTCTGCAGCTGTGGTTTTTTTCCTAGAAAGAATATAAAGTTTAGTGTTAGTGCAAAAGTTCAAGTTGTTTGTAATCAGATTTAGGGGAATGTTGTAAGGTCAATGAGAAAGAAAACCTGTATCTTGAAAATATTTCCCAAATTACTACATATAATTTCTCTCTTCAGAAATCTCTTTCTATTCATTTTCAAAGTAGTTTAATATTCTATAAAATTAAAGTTTCACTAATGTAAAGCTAAAAGAAAATGAAGTACTATTTAAAAACTTTAATAAAATTGCTGATATTGGCCAAATGCCTCATGCCTGTAATCCCAGTACTTTGGAAGACTGAGATGGGAAGATTGCTTGAGCCCGGGAATTAAAGACCAGCCTAGGCAACAGAGTGAGACCTCATCTCTACAAAAAATCAAAAAATTAGCTGAGTATAATGGTGCATACCTGTAGTTCCAGCTACTAGGGAGGCTGAGGCAGAAGGATCATCTGAGCCCAAGAGTTCAAGGCTGTGGTGAGCTGTGATCATGACACTGCTTTCCAGCCTGGGCTGGACTCCAATTTTAAAAAAATTGCTAATATAATTTCTCCTCATTTAATGAAAGGAGTGAATTTCATGTTCCTTTTAAAATTCTCCTATTTCTATATGCAGGAAAATGTAAAAGTTAAGTGATCAGTCTCCTCATCCTTTGGCTTCATTACCATAACTTTTTCTCTTTGGTTGTAATTTCTCTGGTATAGCAGAAATAATAATGGATCAGAAGTTAAGAGATATGATTTGTGAACAAATTAAGTGTAAAAAGTATTTTGGATATAAGTGAAGGAATTTGAAGGCAGAGTGGGAATAGATGTCATACCGGTTTATGATTATATAAACAAATGTGTATATATATATATATATATATATATATATATATACGTTTATATATATACATATACATACATACATGTATATATACACACACATTTTTTTTTCTTTTTGTCATTGCTTGCCACTGAGATTTTGGGGTCACGTGTTACCCCAGTGTAACTTAGTCGATACTCACGTGCTATATTTCTCTCTCATCCTTCCATTCTCTTTTTTTTTGGAGTCTTCCCTAAATAAAATAAATATTATTATCCTAAATAAACTCAGTGTAACTTATAGTTCTTTTTAAAAATTTGTAATTTTAAAAATGTGGGGTACAATTCAAGGTTAGTTATACAGATGCTCATTATGCAGGTATCCTTGTTGATGAGGTGTGCCCCCCGCCCCAGCAGTTTCCCAATACTGCCAACCTCACCCCAGCCCTCCCCTGGCAGTTCCCACTACTGCCAATCCCTTTCTTATAGTATTGTGATGATTGCTCAATGTCTGCTTATGAGTGAGAACATGTACTTATATTTTAGAGATGCATCCTAAAGGATTTGTGGTGAAATGCCAGGATGCCTGAAATTTACTTTAAAATATTTTAGCAAAATATGAGAAATACATGAAGCCAGTGTTATTGTTAAGTTTAGGGGATGGAAATGCTGGTGTTCATTTTGCAAATCTCTCTCTGCTTTTATGTATGTCTGAAATTTTTCAAAATAAAAAGTTAAAAAGAAACAAAACCAGAGGTAGGTATTCTAGTCTCTGATCCACACTCTGTGTCTTTAGATATGTTCCCTAACGCTTCTGATTTTCTGTTTTTTCAACTTTAAAGTTGGAAGAAAAAAAAAACCCTACCTTACTGTGAAGATCAAGTTGTCTAATTCATATGAAAGAAGTCTGAAAAACGTAGAAAGTGGCTTCTTGAAATAAGGTGCAAATTATTAATGTAAATATAATCACTTAACTATCTTTGTGCAAATAATTTTTTTGAGAAGCAAATTGAAAAAATCATGATAAAACAGAAGGAGATTGACTAAGAGATTGACCATCTGGAAACTATGTTATATGAAAACGACCAAAGATGCTAGAGAGATTGAGCCTAGAGAAAGATTTGTGAAAGTGTTGGGGGAGTTGGAGCCTGCTAGTTGTTTTTAAATGTTTCAAGAGTTATGAAAATAGAATCAGTGTAGTTCTGGAAGACAGCATTGTGATCAATTCATGGGGGAATAAAGTGGAATGTTTGGGTTAAGAAATTTTAAAGAACTTCCTTTTCTCCACATCCTCTCTGGCATCTGTTGTTTTTTGAGTTATTGATGATGGCCATTCTGATTGGAGTTAGGTAGTATCTCAGTGTGGTTTTAATTTGCATTTCTTTGATTATTAGTGAGGCTGAGCATTTTTTCATGTATTTGTTGGCTACTTGTATGTCTTCTTCTGAGAAGTATCTTTTCATATCTTCTGCCCATTTTTTAATAGGGTTGGTTTTTTTTTTTCCTTTCAGCATGTTTGAGTTTCTTGTAGATCCTGGATGTTAGCCTTTGTCTAATTTACAGATGGCAAATATTTTTTCCCATTCTGTGGTCTCTCTTTCTGCTCTCTTGATGGTTTCTTTTGCTTTGCAGAAGCTTCTCAGTTTGATCAGGTCCCATTTGTCTATCTCATCTTTTATCACTTTTACTTTTGGAGAATTGATCAGGAATTGGTTGTCTATTCCAATTTCCTACATTTTCTTTTTTTATTTTAAAGATGTGGAGTACAATTCAGTGTTAAGTATACAAATGTTCATTATACAGGTACCCTTGTTGATGAGTTATGTCCCCACTCCCCTGGGCAGAATTTTACTACTGCCAATCCTGCCCCCCACACCAGCAATTTGTTGTTACTGACAATCTTTTTCTGATAATATTATGATAATTGTTCAAGGTCCACTTATGAGTGAGAACATGTGGTACTCAGTTCACAATAGCAAAAAACCTGAAATCAACCATACTGCCCATCAAAAGAGGACTGGATAAAAAAAATGTGGTATACTTACATTTTCTTTTACTTTGAAGTTTTACATTTAGGTCTTTGATCCATTTAGAGTTGATTTTGTATATGGTGATAGGTAGGGGTCCTGTTTCAGTCTTCTCCATGTGGTCAGCCTATTTTCCTAGCATTGAATAGGTTCTCCTCTCTCCAGTGGTTGTTGGTGGAGCCCTTGTCAAAGATGTGTTACTTGAGAAATTGTGATTTTGCTTCCAAAATCTCTTATCCTGTTCTATTGGTCTATATACCTGTTCTTGTATCAATACTAGTGGGAGTGTAAACTAGTACAACTTCTGTGGAAAACAGTGTAGCAATTTCTAAAAGATCTAAAAATTGACCTTCCGTATGACCCAGCAATATCCTTTCTAGGAATATACCCGGAGGAACTCAAATCACTCTATGAAAAAGATACCTGCACACACATGTTTATTGCAGCATTATTCACAATAGCAAAAACATGGAATCGACTGTGTTGCCCACCGAAAGTGTACTGGATAAAGAAAATGTGGTACATATACACGATGGAATATTACAGTCATAAAGAAAAATGAAATTTTGCAGCAACTTGGATGGAATTAGGGTCTATAATATTCAGGGGTCTATCATAGAAACAAAGATCTGAGTACTACATCTACTCACTCAGAAGCAGACCCTGAACATTTATCATAATACTGTAAGAAATGGATTGGCAGTAGTGAGACACTGCCGGGGGGGGGCGCACATAATATCAATAAAGGTACCCAAATTTTACCTATATGATGACCACTTATGTACCTAACCCTAAATTGTACCCCACATCTTTAAAATAAAAAATATATATGTAAAGAATTTTTAAAGGACTTAAACATTTTTATTTTATTTTTATAGTTGGGGTTTCACTCAATCATCCAGGTTGGAATACAGTGGCACCATCATATCTCACTGCAGCCTTGGACACCTGGGCTCAAGCAATCTTCCCATCTCAGCCTTCTGAGTAGCTGAGACTGCAAGTGTGAGCCACCACGATCAGTTAATTAAAGTGTTTTTTTTTTGAGACAGGGTCTTGCTGTGTAGCCAAGGCTGCTTTCTCAAATTCCTGGCCTCAAGCGATCCTCCTGCCTTGGTCTCCCAAGGTGCTGGGATTATAGGTGTAAGCCATTGCACTTGGCCTGGAAGAACTTCTTAATGAAAATTTTCTCCAGATAGAATTTAGTGTTTTATACAATAAGATGATTTCTGTGGATGAAGTTTTTAGTTGAAGCTGGTGGCCAACTCTAGAGCCATGTTGAAGTGTGTTTGTCTCTGAGCTGGAGGTTAGATTCGTCTGTGCCCTGAGAAACATTCCAGCTGTCTGTGGCTTTGTGGGTCCCTGTTGCTCCATATCTTTATACTTTTTATTTTATTCAGTACATTACTCTCTCTCAACATTCTTTTCTTTTCCCTCTGGTCTTCTAACTCCTTTTTACTTGAATTTTTAGTCAACTTTTCTATATTTTCAACATTTTAGTCAACTCAGTGGAATTTATTAGATTTCACTACACATTTCCTCTTTCAGTCCTCCTTCCTTTCCTCAGTTTTTATTGTATTTGTTAAACACATGTTCTTATAGAATAGAAAGGTAATGTAAAATTAATTTATAACAAATAACTAGTGAGTTTTCTCTGTGTCAGGCAATATTTTGGGGTAGTAGAAGTACAACACAGAGCAAAATAAACAAAAGATCCTTGCTCTCAAGGTCCTAGTGGAAGGACAAAGAAAACAAATAAGCCATAATATGTATATGTTATTATGTATATGAGGGGGACCCAAAAAAACTCAGAATTATCTTTTGGAGGGCGGACCCCTTCTAGTACAGGCTTTCCCTGCTAGGTAAATGTTCTGGAACCCATCAGCATCAGTGCACCAGTGAGCGTTGTTGTTGTTGCATTTGGCTTCAGTTAATTTTTGGTGGCAAAAAATGTTCTTACACCATGACAACGCACCTGTCCACACTGTGCCGAGTGTTTAGCAGTTTTTGATCAAAAACAGCGTGACCCCCATGTTCCAACTTCCCTGTTTACCCGATCTTGTCCCAAAGTGACTTATTTTATGTTTCTCCAATTAAAAAAAAGCTCTCAAAGGGAAATGTTTTGTCGATGTGGCGAGGTGAAACAAAAAAAGGCAGAAGCACTCCAAGGCATCTAAATTAATAAGTTCAAAATTGTTTGGAGCAGTGGAAAGAGCGTCTCAGTAAGTGTGTCACATTAAAGAGTACTTTGAAGGTGACTGAAGTTTAAACATGTAAGAATAAATACACAATTTTTAATAAATGAATTCAATTTCTTGGGTCCCCCCTCATCTATGATAAATATCTTGCACAGGCAAGAAATGCTGCAAAGAAAATATACAAGGGTAATGAGAATAGGGATTGAAGAAGGGGGGATGTTGCCCTTTTATACGGGAGAGACAGGAAGGTCTTTCTGGTGAGGTGACATTTGAGCAGAGACCTGAAGGAGGTCAAAGAACTCACTGCAGACATTGGGGGCAAGACCTTCCATACGCAGGGAACAGTGAGGGCAGAGTCTCTGATTGGAAGCATGTTCTGCTTGTTCCAGAAACACCAAAGGACCTCACTGAGGTTGGAGTGGGTAAGCAAGGAAGCATAAGACTGAAGTCAGTGGGGTGTGTGTGTGTGTGTGTGTGTGTGTGTGTGTGTGTGTGTGTGTGTGTGTGTGTATGTGTGTGTGTCTCGATGGTGCAGCCAAGTGCTAGAGCATGTAGTGCCTTGTAAGTTCTTGGCTTTCCTCGTAGGGGGCTGAGTGCCATGGGAGGGCTTCTCACTGAGATGTGACATGATCCAAATTGCATTTTAAATATGTTTTTTCTCACTCATGATTTACTGCTTTTGGAAATAACAAGTTAAAAATAAATCTCAGCATAAAACTGTGAAGGCAAATATATCTTCTTTGGTTATTTGAATAACTGTGTTTTGGGCACCTATGATGGGGCAGCCATAAAACTAGATCTGGGAGAAAGATGTCTAAGCCAGGTCCTTGTCTTTGAGCTCGTCTGTGTGGTGTTTTGTTTTCTCAGTTCTGTGATGTTTGAAGCACAACAATGATCACAACAAATACTCTTTGAGAGTCTTCCTCAATCAATACCATGAAAAATATAAAAATATCCAATACCTTTGCCTCATAGAACTTACAGTCATTCACAGCAGGAGACAAAGAAAGCCATACAGAAATTCAAGTTTTAAAATGACAAAGCAACAGCAGTGATGTGAAATAGAGAAAGCTTATCTTTCCTGGGACAGGTGTGTCTCAGAAAGACTGTTGCTAAATTAATCTGTCACTGGTTCAAAATGACAGTCAGTCAGTGGCCACTTGTTAAAGGTCTGCAGCATCCACATCCTTGCTTAAGCTGTCTCTGAAATTATGTTGATTGGAAGCTGGTCAGTAGAGGAGCTTCAGTACTGTACAGCACCAATGGCAAATGATTTGGACACTAAGTGTAAAGAGTCTGTGTGACTTGAAAGGAGGAATGGTAATTGTACGAATCATTAATATTGATTGAGCACTTACTTTGTGTTAAGTACTATTCTAAGAATTATCCATTTTTAAACTCATTTTACTCTTGCAAATCTATGAAGTACTGTTACTATTCCTGCTTTTCAGATGAGGAGGGGGATGTCAGCAACTTTCCCAAAATGTTTTAATTGGTAAGGAGGGAGCCAGAATTAAAACCATGACAGTCTTTAACCTACACAGATCATGTTCCAAACCACTATCTAATAAAGTTTATTTATGATTTTTAAGGGCTTTAAATGTTTGTCTAACACATAGATCTAAAGTTGCTCTGAAGGCTTACAAGCATCTGAGCAGAGCTTTGAGGGATGGGAAAAATAGTGATAAGTCACCAAAATCTCCCTTCACAACTTAACTTTTGAATGGCAGACTCGTGTTGGAGCTATACAAATATCCAGGATATGTGAGTCTAGACTTTTCTTGGTAGAGCCACAGTTCTTGTCTCTTTCATCTTGGACATTTTTAGGTCTGATTGTTTTGATTTTCTCGCCTGAAGCAGTTGCATTAATTATTCTGTTATACACTGAAGAAATTTCAATTCCTTAGGCCTAGCATACCCCAAAGTTCTATTGCTATGTTGTTTTCATTGGTACAAGGGTCCCTCAAATAGTTCATGTAATGGATGTGGTTATAGAATGAGGCAGTCTTTTAGGAAAAGATGGCCACTGCCACTTAACAGTTGTTGGTGCAACCTTGGACACGCTATTCTGTCTGTTTGTAATGCAGTTTTCTCTGCTGTAAATGAGAATAATAATAGTATCTACCTCATAGTGTTGTTATGAGTATGAATTAATATTTCAAAACACTTGGAACAGTTCATGATACATAATAAACCCTAAGTTAAAAAATACACTTAAAAATACCATTTGCTATATTCATAATTCCAAAATCCACTCATTTTCTTTTAGCCAAAATATCTTGTTAGAATCGCATAACGAAATGTGTCCTCAATAGCACTCTCGCAGACTTTAAATTGTTCTACTTATAAGGATGTAAGTAGATAGATATATATAAGGATAGTCTTTACGTTTTTCTAATGAGAAGCTAAGGTTCATGGTGATTAGGTGAGTTGCCCCTCATCTAATGGTAGGTTAAAGGTGAGCAAAAGCTAGGACTTGAACACACAGCTCTAGATTCCTTCTCCAGACTTTTTTTCTCTATTATTCTATACAATTTCTTTTCAGAAGTTCTGTTCATTCATGGTGAAGCGTCTAGCCACTGGAAGTGCGTTGGCATGATTGAGCTCACGCGGAACTTTGCTACTTGGAAGGTGGGGTGTTCCAGTGAACTCAGATCCTTCTTTTATTTCATCTTTCAGTATATGTTGTTTGTTTTCTCTCAATGATCTATTTTAAACTATGTTTTGGTCACTTAAAGTCAAGTTAAAAGGAAAACCAAGGCAAACAAAAAGAACCCATCCCCATGGAAACAATGCTTTAAGTTACATGGTATTCTGATCAATGAGACAGTGCCACCTAGTGGATTTCTTCTCTGTAGCAACGATAAGAAAAAAATTAGAGGCATGAAGACGTTAAATGGAATATGCTGAAATAAATGGAGAACAAAGAAAGGAGAGATGTAAGACACGAGTCTGTTGATCACCTAGGGCTCTTCAGTACACTTGTAACAGCTCGTCAGTGAAACATGACTCTGGAATGAGAGTTCCATGAAGGCAGAGATTTTTCTTTTTTTATTGTAGTTGTTATTTTCTTTCCCAAGGTAGGATTACTAATAGCATTGAAGTTATGCTTTTTTATTAATGTTTGTCTCCACACATGTTTTTTAGTTTAAAAAATTTTTATTTTAAAGATGTGGGGTGCAATTCAGGGTTAGGTATACAAATGTTCATTACACAGGTACCCTTGTTGATGAGGCGTGCCCCCAACCCCGGCAGTTTCCCACTACTGCCAATCCTTTTCTTTTAGTATTACAATAGTTGTTCAAGGTCCGCTTATGAGTGAGAACATGTGGTACTCAGTTTTCTATTCTGTTGATGACTGCATCCCCAGATCCTGGAACTGTACCTGCCACATAGTAGGAACTCAGTAAATATTTATTGAATGAATGGTTAAAGTTGGCTTCTTATATTATAAATAAAACAATCTTTTTTTTTTTTATGGAGAATTTTCTGTAGTCTGTATGTGAAAGCTCATTTATCAGGATTTTTTCTTTTATGCTTTATAGTTTTGTAACCTAGTTTTAACTTTAAAGTTAGCATGCAAATATTACAAAAATTAAAACAAATATTTTATGTTAAAACTAAAATGGTTTGTCGAAATATTTTCATGGCTAATTTGTTAAATTTGCTTATCTCTGAGAAACAGGAAAGCTAATAGACATACTAGCAAAGTCAAATTGAGAAGAAGCTGTGAATTTTAAGAAGATATCAGAGAACGATCTATTTTGTAAAATTAACATTTTATTTTGAAATTGGATTTTTATTAAAATGACTCAAAATTCAAAAAATGCATAAGGCATACCAGGAAAATTCTCTCTCTATCTCTTTCTGCCAGCTACCCAATTCCCTTCCTGGAAGCTAAGGGTGTTATCTTCCCATGTGTCCTTCCTGAGTGTTTGCCCTTCTGTAAAATTGTACCCACTATTATAAAAGACAGTTTTACAGATTGTGCCTGTTATTCAAATGATAAAATTTGATGGAAAACTTAGAATTGACTTAACTATAATAATAATAATATACTTTTAATTATTAACAAAATGGCAGTCTTTTTCAAATGAAAAAACCTTTTGATAGTCCCTTGATTATATTTAAATGGCAGTTTTTATTTTAGCTTCATCAGTTCCTTGTTAGTTTTAAAATAAATTTATATTTGCATATAATTTATTCACACAGATTCCTAGTATGTTGGTTGACAGTTTTACTAGGTCATAAACTTGTCATCTCAGGTTTTTAGTACCTTAGTAATTTGCTGCAATTATAGCAACAGACAGGAAAAACACAATTACAGGCATTTTACTTTCTTATCAAATGTTTATTTGCCTGTTAATCAGGCCAATTTTTGCCTTATTTCTTTATTTTGCTATTAAAAAAATGGTAAAGAGAAGCAAGATACACCTTCATTTGATAAATTATTCTTAAATGCTCATGAACCTAAAACTATGCTAGAGACTGTAGAAATTATCTAATTACTTAAAACATTTGTGGAGCAAATTCTACCTAGGGACACACAATTAAAGAAGTGAGTGGCATTAAAAATTTGGCTGTATCTGAACACACACAGGGAAGATCTAATTACTTAAGAAAAATTACTGACATGAGATCACTTTCACTACTGTATTTGGTTATACTCAGAAGTGACATTATTAGCATTTTTAAAGACTCTCCCAAATGCCAGAGGCGTTGTACAGAAAATTAGAATACCCGTCAATATTATGTGGTTGAATAACTGCTGTAGGACTTCATTTAGCGTGAAAGCCTCTGAGCTAGCTCAGGATTTACATTTCAAATAAAAGAACCCCAAATGAAGAAAGTTATTGCAAATCTATGAACATTTTTTGGCTTTTTTTTTTGCATGGAAAAGCAGTGTTTTTAGTTCAGACAGCTTAAAGTGCATTGATTTATTCCTGAGGCACCCGTTCTGTCTTGATGAAAGCCTAGCCAAGCAGGGATTCGTGGAAGCGTATGGTTTATTTATGTTCTGGAGCACAGCCGCTAATGCTCACATTTCCATTAAAAACTTAAGATCCATGGGAGAAAGGGACAGATACTTTCAATTCCCTCATTCTGTTGCTGATAAGATTTTGGCATTTTTAAAGGTTGGAAAAACATACTGAAGATTTTTCAGAAGAGTTGACTGTTTGGCATAAATTTTATTAAATGCATCTTTAAGATATATTTTTCATTTATACTATACTGTATTAAAATCATATGATAGAAAAAAAGTTAATAATATGAGAAGATGCTCATATTATTTTGTTAAGTCAAAGAGAATAATTCAAAAGAACATGAACTGTATGAACCTAATTCAACTAAAAGGAAAAAAATATATAACATGTGCATAGGGAAGAAATGGAAAGCTGTACATCAAAATCTTCACAGAGATTTTCTCTGTGTCTCAATTTTATTATTTTACAAGTGAGCATAATAATAGAACCTATTTCCTAGAGTTGTTATAAAGAATAAATAATATAATACTTATAAAACAGCCGGGCTCCGTGGCTCAGCCTGTAATCCCGCGCCTTGGGAGGCTGAGGTGAATGGATTGCCTGAGTGAGACTCCAACTCAAAAAAAAAAAAAAAAACCCAAAAACCTTATAAAACGCTTAGAACAGTGGCTGGCATAAGTGGTAATGATTATTGTTGCTTTCATTGCTATGTGTAGTGTTTGATAAAACTTATTTTCTTTTGTTTCCTTATTTTGTTTTTACAATTTTCTATAATTGACATTAATTATGTGATCAAGTTATTTTTAAATGTATTATCTACTTCTAGGATTCTTTAGTTCCCAAACTCTGTCATCTAATTAGAACAGTAGATAAGATTCTAGCATTCTCCTTTGTAGCACATACTGATATTATAATTAGTTATCTGAGGGTTGTCTTCAGTAAGCTATAAACTCCACTGGGTGGGGCTGTGTTGGTGGTTTTGATTTTTATTTCCTTTGTGTCTAATGTTTTTCTTGTCAGTGCTCAACATATATTTGTTGAATGAATGAGAGTTAAGTACAGGTCCAAAGTAATTAATAGTCTTAATATGTTGTGGTTTATTTGTATGTATTATTCATTAATGATTTATCCCCATTTTGTAGACAAGAAAACCGGGTAAACTCATAACAAGCAAGAAGTGGGGTCAGGATTAGAACCCAGGTAATCTTACTAAAGTGTTCTGCCTCTCCTGAGGAAAATGAGGATAAATGGCCAAAGCAATACAATACAAGGAATTACATTAATAATATAAGCCCTTGTTGAAATATTTATTGGCATTAAAGATAAAACTAAGAGAAATGAAGCGAAATATGTGGCTTGTGTATATGTGTATACCAAAGGGTTTCTGGTAATTTTTATTTGTTTCAAAGTTAATCTTATGTTTATTTGCTTATCTCTTTGTATTCCCTCTTCTTCATAAAATAAAATTAAGAAAATAATTTTCTCCATTACTTAGTTTTACACAGCATCTTTTTAAAGGGAAGGGAGCTTTAAAAATAACTGCGATTTAAAGTACTATTTACAAGAGAAAGTGCTAAGCTGAGCCTAGTTTTACTTGCCCAACATATAGATGATCAAACTCGGTAGCCATCAGTTGCTTGTTTCTGCTCTGATATGAAAGCTGTGGTTAACAAGGTCTTGCTTTCACTCTTACCCCATTTTTTGCTGCCCTTAATCTTTCTTCTTCTTTCTCCAGACTTTTGTAACAGGGATATGACAGAGTCTAAGTCTTATAACAAATGAGAAAACAGATGTAAGTAATGAGATGGAGCTTCAATAGACAGTTAATTCTCATCTTTGATCATAGGTGCTAAGGTCTCAAGTATAAAACTTGAAAGTGTATTCTCTGTGAGAACTCTTTCATAATAAACTAAAAGTTTTCTTCTTTTCTTTCTTTCTTTCCCTCTTCTTTTTTCTTTTTCTTTTCTTTTCTTCTTTTTTTTTTTTTTTTCAGGGTCTCACTTTGTTGCCCAGGCTGAAGGTCATTGGTGTGATCATGGCTCACTGCAGCCTCGACCATGTAGGTTCAAGTGATCCTCTTGCCATAGCTGGGACCATAGATGCACGCCACCATGCCTGGCTAACTTTTCAATTTTTCTGTAGAAGTGGGGTCTTGATTTACTACTCAGGCTGATCTCAAACTCCTGGCCTCAAACGATCATACCCCCTTGGCCTCCCAAAGTGTTGGGATTATAGTTGTGAACCTCTGGCACACAGTTCCTCTTTCTTCTATGTGCAGCCTCAATAAACACTTTACTCTAATGACTGAACAGTTGCTAAAAAAAATTAGAGCGGTTGGAGAATTAGATTCCTGTTATTCTTCTTTTCATTTATTTTTGCTGTGGCTATTGCGTGATAGTGAAGGAAGCCCTTGATGGGAAGTTACATGATCTGGATTCCAGTCCTGAACTCGATTTCTGTATGATTTTGTCTCCTCTGTCTTTAAAACAATGGCATTAGGAATCTAGGGACCCTTTCAGCTATAAACACTTCTAATAATTTTATTACATATTTTAATATTGTGTGTGTGTGTACAAGATGACAATGTGAGATCATGTTTCACAAAACTAATAGTGAAAAGGAGCCTATAATTTTTTCTTTTTTCCTTTTTACCTTGCTCTGCTGTAAACATTTAGGGGATGGGGTAGGGGTGGTGGAAAGAGGAGATTACTGTGAAAGGTTATAATTTAATTTATCTTCTGGCACTCTTGGTTAACAGTTTTTAATTAGGAAAGTAGAGTTGGTATTCAGTAAGAAGCTTTATGGATGCAAACCTAATTTGTATGTCAGATGTAATTTAGGTGACTTCAGACTATACAAAAGTAGGATGGGTTTTGGTGGCCCTAAATTAGAGAAGCCTGAGGTCTATTTTGCAGAATTTTTCAGTCCATTGAACTAATATTTATATCCACCAAGGACTAGAGAGCACGTGTATAATGGTTATCTGTAGACATCAGCCATTAAATCCTCTTCCTTTACTGGACAAGCCTTTCACTTACTGTTCCAGGAGGGCTTCGGCTTGCATCTCTTTTTTACAGCTTTCCCCTAATTGATAAGAAATACTACATTGAACTAGCTGCTTTGCACTATTCTTTTGTCTATTTGTTCATCATGATCTGACCCTCAGACTACTGTACAAGTGTTTTCATTTCCAGTTGATAAACTGAGGAGATGATTTTTGCAGTTGAGAGATCTGTCAAACATAGTATTTTCTTTGACTTGGGTAAGTCAAACTCTTCTTTAATTTGGAATTTTTTAAAAACGTAAAAATTTTACTTTTTTTGTGATCTTGATAATGAGAGATTACTACTAGTGAATGCATTTAATGAATGTTACAGTACATAAAAGCTCTCCTTTACCCTAAGAGTCTAGGAGCTTATAAACCCAAATTTTGTCTTTTACATTAATCTTCTCCTTCCTCTGCTCCACCACCATTGGGACCTGTGAGTGGGTAGATCCCTGAGGTTTGATGAGCAGGGTAGTTGCTTCCAAATAGGATTTGGGAAATGATTCCAAGGTTAAGGTTTAGCATAGAAAAAGGAAATAAAAGGATGAGTTTGTTTGCAGTGAAGAGAGCTGTCTGATCACAATAAAAATATGGCTCATAGAGGACATAAGAGAGAATTTGAGAGGAAATTCACCAGTGGACTGGTAAAATGATACCTCACCATTAAGGAAAAATATGATCCAGTGCAGCTCGCTCTCTCTGTTGGGACTGATTTATCTTTTAGGAAAAAGTACCTTGCTGAAAAAGGTAATGCTGCACTGAGAGCTGACTTTCTCAGACCAAGAATGTGACAACCAAGAATTATACACATTTTATACAATAGTTATGCAATTTTGTATTAGTTAGAATGGGCTGGGGTATGCTGCAGTAACAAATAACCCCTAATCTTGGTGGCTTACAATCACAAAGATGTATCTCTTGCTCAAACCACATGTGCCTCTTGGATTGGTGGGGGCTCTGCAACACATTGTTCTCATTAGGGTCACAGCCAGGCAGGGCCTTTTGCATCTGGAAGTGGGAACAAACATAGTGAAATGTGTTCTGAGTGTGAAAGGCTTCTCTCTGGAAGTGATTAATGTTACTTCTGTCCACACTGCATTGGCCAAAGCAAGTGTAGAAAGGGCCATCCCATCTCGTTCCCAGAAGGAGAACAGAAATACTGGTGTATTGCACCTATCGCAACCAAAAAAGAATGAATAACATTTCTGGTTATTATTATCTAGATTTTTAGGAGTAATAATTAGTTAAAAAATGGAAGTGGTGACTCATCACAAAAATTACTTGATAAATCATTGGGTCAGAGCTACCATTTGTGATTGGTAACCACACAGCAGTCACTCTTAAGAAGAATACTTGAGAGTCTACTTTCATGAGAGTAAGTTTGAGGAAACTTGATATAAGAAACTGAAGTTCTATTTTTAAAAAATATCTATTAATCATGTATTATCACTGCAAAGGAAAAGTTTATTTTCTTTGTCACTGGGTTAAATAATTCAACATGAGTACAGTAGGAGACACAGGACTCCGTGCCCCACCACCTCCACTGTCAGTTCAATATACCCAGGCTGGAGTGCAGTAGCACTATCACAATTCACCGGCCTCAGCCTCCTGGGCTCAGGTTATCCTCCCACCTCAGCCTTAAGTAGTAACTGGGACTACAGGCACGTGCTGCCCACGCCCAGCTAATATTTTTATTTGTATGTAGAGACAAGGCCTCGCTATATTGCCCAGGGTGGTCTCTAACTCCTGGGCTCAAGCAATCCTCCCACCTCATCCTCTCAAAGTGCTAGCATTATAGGCAAGAGCCACTGCACCCAGCCCAACCATTAAACATCTTTATAATGAGTGATGGTTGTGTTATGATGCCCGTTTTGCAGCTGTGAATAGAGGCTCTATGAGTCTTAAGTTACCTTTACCCAGTTGTACAGTTCAGGAGTAACAAAGACTTGCCTAGAACCTATGCTTCTCTGGCCTCAAAGTGCATATTATCATCCATATACTCTGCTACTTTGCAACAAGTCTGACACGGAGAATTACCTGAACACTGGGTGACTTAGAAGACAGTGATTGGGAGAGAGTTAGCACAGCTAGGTCAGCTGGACCCGGGAGAGGAGATGATTGTCTCATCACTCGGCCTTCATCGTGTTCATAATCCTACCAGGATAGGAAAGTTGTTTTTTAATTAGTGATTTTCTGGGTTTTGGCTACAGTAGCCCAGTTATTGTTGTTTCTCCTGGGCTTTAAGAGGAGCTTTTACTGAGACTGAGACTCAGGAGTGTTCCAGAAGACGAACACCAGAGCCATTCCTGGAAAGGAGGCCCCTCTTGATGCCTGAATGTGGTGGGGTCCGTTTAAGAGCCTGAGCACTGGTGAGTAAAACTGGCAGAGTGATACTGTCAGGCTACAGCCTGCCCTGGGCCAGAGCAGAGGTATAGAAGGTATGGGTCTGTGAGGATTCTTGTAAATTGTAGATTGCCTGTAATTTGATTAAGACACAGACAGCTAATGGACCTTTAAGGAGTGTTTAAATCAAATCACCCAGTGAGGAAGATGGAACGTGGGAAGTTAGTAGGCAAACGTGGTGACGTTCTCGTCGGCCAGATGCAGCTGTTCCTTACTCACCATTTCTAACTTATAAATAAATCAGCACAGTAAACTGGGAGCATATCAGATCAACTAATTTTGAAATTCATAACTGTAAAAATCCAATTTTCCTTAAAGTTGACAACTAAACACTGACAGGTACTATACCAAGTACTTAACAAGGATTGTTTTAGTGAATCTTCACAACAAGCTTATGAGGTAGGTATTCTATTTTAGAGATTAGCAGACTGAAACCTAAAGACATTATGTAATTTCCCCAAAGTCATAAAGCTAAAAAGTAGCGGTGATCTTCAAACATCTGCTTTCCTTTGAAATACAACTCCTTAGGTGATTGTGTTTAGTGGATCAATTATTCTATTAAGTTGAAGAATAGCAGTTTTCTTAAAGTCTCTATTTAACCCAAGTTTTCTAGACAGCCTTACCAATTAACACTAGTATGACTGATTCAGGAACAACAAATCAGTATATATATATTTTCGTATGATTCCTTGTTGTGAATGGGTTTTGAATGCTTGGTAAGTCCATGTTATCATCACATAATATTTTAAACCCTTTGTGGGTAGAAACCACAACTCATTTTCAGACATTAAAAACTCATTTTCAGACATTAAAAAGTCTGGGCCATGTATATCAAAACTTTATTCTGTATATCCAGTTTAAAGTCATTTAGCCCCCATTATTCTTAACTTGATGCCCTTCAGTTAATGGTTGATTTTATGACGTGTAGTTATTTTATGGGTAAGGCAATTTATGTAGCTCGTTAAGAGATGACATGTGACCGAAATTTTAATGAAAATCTTTGCTTTGGGATTCTGCTATCACATCAAGTACCTATAGTTTATTCTGAGTTATGCCACAGAATGGCTAGAATTATTAATATATATTTTCATAACCTTAAAATTATGGAAAAGGGAAGCGTGCTGGCATCTGAAGCAAAGCCTCAGAAGACGAGTAAAATCCACATAATCGACGGTTATAATTTTGTTTCCAGACAATTAGGAGGTATATATTTAACATAGATGTTCTATTGATAAAATCTAAAATACCCATTTATAAAATGAAGATAAATGGGTGCAATTGATTGTACCTACTCAGAGAGTCGGTGGGATTTCATGGAAGCCATGCAGGTCAGTGTCTGTTAGGTAGACCTGGGTTTCACATCCAGGAGCTCACACTAATAGCTATGTTACCTTTAACAATTTAAATAATCACTTTGAAACTTGTAAAAATTTATTTCATAGAGTATTTCTTAACTTGCAGGATTCTTCTGAGGATCACATGTGCGTAAAACATGCACATCTAAGCAGGCATGTGGCGAACAGCGATTACTATTATTGTTGTTAAGCCTAACCTTCAGGACTATTTTATTGTCAATGAAGATAATGCAGATGTCATCTTTTCCATGTTTCCAGAGAACACATTGTGGAAAATAGGAGTACTTTATGATATCCGTTACCCTTAAGACAAGCTGTAAAATATTTGGCTCCACTCAGTACTCTGGCCCAGGTCTCCCACTCCTTGACCCTTGCCATTTTGTCACATGCATTTCCTAATGTATACATGCAAACCCACAATTATCACTTTTTTCTTCTTTTCTTTTTGCCCAAATTAGAAATCAAAGCTGGGAAATATGGGAGATGGAGAGAGAAGTACTTGTAGTTTGGGGTTATTTATCACAGAGGATCAAGTCTCTGCCACCTGTCATGGATAACTGGACATTTGCAGTCTATATGGTGGCAGTTGCCTTTGTCCATTTACAAAAAGTCAGTACCTTGGGGAAGCCATATATCTATTTAATTTCAAGATGTATCTTAAACATGTCTACTGTCTACCTGTAGTTCACTTGTGAGAATTGACATAAAACTTTTCACTTTTTGGATTCATGCGGCATGTGTTTTGTTTTTTGTGTTTGCACAATAAATAGTAACAGGAACTAATCATTCAAACTAGGTGGGCCCTGATGCAGGAAGAGACAGACAGATCAATGAGCCAGAATAGAATCCAGAAAGAAATTCAATTACATGAGAAATGTGTAACGACTTTAATTCAATGAAGGGGTTGCACTCAGGAAACAGATTTGGTTTTCTCCCAACACTTCATTCAAACAAACTCTGCCATCTCTTTTTTCTGACCCTGGATATCATCTCAAGTCATCCTGTAGCTTTTTTTTTAAATTTTAAATTTTAAAAATGTGGGGTACAATTCAGGGTTAGGTATACAAATATTCATTATGCAGGTACCCTTGTTGATGAAGTGTACCTCCCCTCCCCTGGCAGTTTCCCACTGTCCTGTAGCTTTTCAATCACTTTTATGTGATCAAATGGCCTCATTTTCAGACATTAAAAAGTCTGGGCCATGTATATCAAAACTTTATTCTGTATATCCAGTTTAAAGGCTTTGTCTCCTTTCAGCTCAGGTATGACCTGTGATTGCCTCTGAAATCAACAGGAGCCAGGAGATGTATGGCTCCTTCCTTCCTTCCTTCCTTCCTTCCTTCCTTCCTTCCTAGTTGGAGTCTCACTCTTGTCACCCAGTCTGGAGTGCAGTGGCATGCTCACTGCTACCCCAGCGTGGACCTGCTGGGTTCAGGCGATCCTTCTACCTCAAGCCTTACAAGTAGCTGGAACTACAGGTGCGTGCTACCAAGCCTGGCTAACTTTTTTTAAAAAAATTATTTATTGTAGAGACGAGGTCTCACCATGTTGCTCAGGCTGGTCTCGAAACCGTGGGCTCAGGCAATCCTCTCTCCTCAGCCCACCAAAGTGCTGGGATTACAGGCTTGAGCCACCACACCTGGCCTGTTCTCTCATCCTTCTTGTCCCATGGTCTCCTCACTTTTAGATCTTCCAAGCTTGAAAGAAGGAGGATGGTGAACAGAAAAACAGAGGCAAAGGCATTTCACCTATTGTTTGTGGTACTTTCCAGGCTACCAAACATCCTCTTCATTTCTGGTATTCAGATGCTACCCCTTTTGTGAGGCCACTGGAGTTCTTTGAGTATCTCTCCAGTTAACTTTCAGAATTCCCTGGACCCTTCAGTTTTTGCCCTAGAAGGTACAACTACAATCATTTCCTGTGGGAGGCCTTTCGTCCCAGCAGGCAGCAGCGTTCCTGGGCTATGCCTGTCAAGTCAAGATGACGTAGCCTAAGTATCTGCTCAAATTTGGTTTTATCTTGAAAGGTACAACTTGCAAACATTTCCAGAGCGGTTCTCTTTGTCTCCCTTTTCCCTACTGGCTACACTTAGAAAAAAACTATAGCTCAGTCTCTTTCTAAAAATTCCCTTCAAAGAATCAATCTTCTTAATGAGTCTATAAACTTCTCCAATATGGGATAGGCTTCTGTAATATGTTTGCTGACTGGGTTTTGTAATCTTTTAGTTACTGTGGAGATAGATGATGGATCTATTTATTATTTTTAGAATTAATATAGATATTACTGACCTATTGATTCACTTTGGGGCTTCAGTTTAAATTCTGAGCTAACACAAAAGAGTTTTATTCCACAATGTTTTTCAAATGTAATCAAACACTTTGGGAGAAAGATCTTTCTAAATGACAGAGAGATCTTGCTAGCCATTTGGAACAAGAATAGTTGATCTCTATTTTAATACCATATATGAAAGTAAATCTGAGATGGATTAAGAATTAAAATGCAAAATAAAGTTGATAAAAGTACTAGAAAAACATGATATTGTCATCGTAGTCTGTAACAGGCCTTCCTAAATTTGATGCCAAAGCTCAGAAACATAAAGAAAAATAATTCTCAATCAGGATATGTAAAAATTAAAAACTTCCACATAGCATGCACAAAACACATAAGACAAATTATACAGTAGGAAAATGATTTGCAGAAAAGGTTAATATTCTCAATATATAATGAGTAATTATCAAGAAAAATATAAAATATGACAAAATGAGCAAATTTATAAATAGACAACTCAAAGAAAAAATGCAATTGATCAATAAACATAAACACAATTAAATGATATATCTCACTGTTAACTTGTTCTTAGGTCTGCTTAAAATGCTTTCCCTTTTTCCTCTCAATTTTTATAAACCTGATTTTCATCTTTATAACTCCCTGTGTCACTTTTTATCTGCCTCTCTCTTTTTGAATATAAACTTTTTGAGATCAGGAGCCTAATTTATGTTTTTTTTTCCCAATGCATGTTTAGTGGTTGGTCATCATAAACTCTCAAATATTTGTTGAATAAATGTGTAAATAAATGAAGAAATTAACAGAAAGTAAATTAAAACAATTACATACCTTGTTTACTTATTGTATCGAAAGAGATTAAAATAGGAAAATACCTAGCATGAGTGAAATTGTGTATTATCATTCTAGGAGGTAAAAATTAACCCAATATATCTGAAGAAAAATTTGGCAATTTGAATAGAATTTTAAAATGTGGACCTCTTTGATCGAGTAATTTCATGTGTGAAAATTTATTGTAAAAAATTGTTGGGCAAATGTGCAAAGATATATTTGGTTGTTTAACAAAGTATTGTTTATGGTAGGGAAAAAGTATTGGCAAGTGAAATATCCATTAATAATTAGAAAATTAGTATTTTGTAAAATATCTCTAAAAAGACCAAATATTGCTTCATCATTAAAAATGATGTTATAGAACTATATTTATTGACATAAAAGGGCATTTGCGATATAGGACAAAAAAAATTATACTGAGCATGAGTTATTTTGCTAACTAGCTAGTACAAAACAGCTTTTTAAAAGATCATAATTTTATTTTATTAAGTAAATAAATCAAATTAAAAGGTGAAGTAATTTTTTGTAAATTATTTTTCCTTCTAGTTTGTTTTTCTGATTATTTTCTTAATCTTTGTTACTGCCATCTAGTGGATGAGGATTTATTTGCTTTTTTATTATTGGA
This sequence comes from Carlito syrichta, assembly GCF_000164805.1. NCBI lineage: Eukaryota > Metazoa > Chordata > Mammalia > Primates > Tarsiidae > Carlito > Carlito syrichta. The sequence goes on from NW_007246526.1 coordinate 189,173, forward strand.
GATTATGGCTTGTTTTTTTTCCAAAAGTTAACGCTATCTAAGGGTTTAAAAAACTCACCAGTGGTGTGCTAGTAAATGTTTTACAACCAGCTTTCCAAAAGTATACAGAAGTATATGTATGAATTTCTGATAAATTGTACATATATGAAGGACAATTTATAAATAGTAAGATAATAGAAAATACTGTTTATTTAAGTCACATGAAGCTAATTGATTATAAAAATTGTTTTCATTGATTTTTTTTACTGATATATCCATCTGTAGTTAGCCTGTGATTATTGACGTTCAATCATGATTTGACACATGTAGTTTGTAAACTAATTTACTAACCCTTTCACAAATATATTGATATCTGATATGTGATCTACTGTTTGACTATTTCTCACCACGGTACAGATTATATTCACAAAATCTCTTTCAACTTTAACACAAATCAAGCCCTTATTTATAGTGCTTGTAAATTTCTGTTATGCAAATATTTCCACAATGGTTGATTTCAATCTACCAATGTGAAATCACGGAACATAGATTTGGGGTCAGATGCACTGTCACAGTCATAATGTAGTATTTTCACTCTACAGATGTGATGAACATAAAGACCTTGAAAGCATAGATGATAGTAAAACTCAGCAAATGTAAAACAAATGGGAAGTGATGATTTTGAAACAGATATTTATCTTTATTTTTAATATAATTTAATTATAAGTTTATATTACTTAAATTACTGTTAACAACTGGCTTGCTAAATTCTTGAAAATTTAGCAGTTGGCCTTCACAAACCTGAATGAGCAAGCTCCACACACCACTGAATATAGCTGTTATCCTTGCTTTCTGAGTTTTTTAATTGTTCTGGGAATACTGCACAGCCATGAAAGAGAACCATTCTTTGAATTCTAATTTTTATCTGAGCAGCATATTATGGCATGTTTTATTGTTATCTGCCATTAGTACACATTAAGAAAAAGATTGCTCTTCCTTAACAAGTATGTTTTAAGCCTTTGAGCATCTTTTCAAAAAAGGATGAAAGTGTAAAAGATATATGCAAAGCTCTAAATTATTGAGCAAAATTATTGCTATATGATTATCTAAATATCTCTTGGAGATATTTTTATAATATAATTCTTTTAACTTTTTAATGCGCTTCCTCATTATTGTTTCATTTAAGAAACCTGTTGAGAGGGGTATTATTATTTTCATTTTACAGGTAAGAAAATGGGACACTGAGAGGCAAGGTGAATTGACCACCTCAGGAGAGATGAGGAGATCTATATTAGTAATTATAATTACAGCAGCAACGGCATCACTACTGAAAATGTTGCCTGAGTACCCAGGATATGACAAGCATTATTCTAAATACGTGGCAATTATTGTTCCATTTAATCCAATGAACACCCTATAAATCTTCATTTCTCAAGTAAGAAAACCAGACCAGAGAGGTATAACAGTTTGCTCAAAATGACATAAGTGAGGAAACTGGGGTTCCAAGCCAGGTGTGTCTGATTCCAGAACCTAACTCCAAGAGGTGCTATAATCTCCTGCCTCCCATTTCTAATCTGGATTCCCACTACACCCGGCATACATAGATGGAGGACTAGAAATGCAGTTTCATAGTTTATCCACTCCTTAGGCAAGCAGAATTTGTAGCTTGAGTATTGCAAAAACAGTTCCATAAATGTCATTATATACCACTTTTTCCCTTAAACAAGATTGCTTTTCCTTTTTATTTCTTAAAATGTGTGTTATTTTAAGAGCCCACAGAGGATATTTATTTTATCCTTTAAGTAAACAAAGAAGTGATGATGAGAGGTTCATTTAGACTTTTTCTCAATTTGTGATAGAATTAATACTAACACTAATGATACTATTTTTCAAAATATGGATTCCATTTTTTTCCTTCTGTTTCTTGCTGTGGCCATACTACCGTTCCCCCCCCTTCTCTGACACTTTTTTGACATATTCTACCTACACCTGCTCACTCCTGACCTTACCTGGAGTCTTCTCATCTAACATTTAATACATGGTAGTGAGATCTAGTAACGTTTTAATATCCAGAGGGAAAATCCACCCTAATTATTCTTTTTTATTGTATATTTAAGATGTACAACATGACGTTTTGATAAATATTTATGTAGTGAAATGATTACTACAATCAAGCAAGTTAATATGTACATCACCTCCTATAGTTAACCTTTTTTGTGGTAAGAGCACCTAAAATCAATTCTTTTAGCAATTTCTGTTCTACAGTACAATATCATTGACTATAGTTCTTGTGCTATATATTAGATCTCTAGAAATTCTTTCTATATAACTGCAATTTTCTACCCTTTAACTAACATCTTCCCATTGCCCCTTCCCCAGCCTATGATAACCCTGCTTCTACGTATGTAATAACACCGTTCTACCCTGCTTCTACGTATGTACTAACCTGTAGTCAGAAGTATAGTTTGCAAATACTCTTTCTCATTCCATAGGTTGTCTCTTCTCTTTATTGATGGTTTCCTTTGTCATGCAGAAGCTTTTTAGTTTGATGTGCTTCCATTTGTCTACTTTTGCTTTTGTTGCCTGTATTTTTGAGAGCTTATTAAAAAAAGTCTTGCCAGGTCCAATTTATAAAGTCTTTCCCCTATGTTTTCTTCCAGTAGTTTCATAGTAAGTCTTTAATCCATTTAGAGTTGATTTTTGTATATGATGAGAGATAGGAATCTAGTTTCATTTTTCTATGTGTACTACAATTTCTTTATTCCTTCAGCTGTCGACTGACACTTAGGTTGTTTTTATATCTTGACTGTTGTGAATAATACTGCAATGAAATGAACATGGATGCAGTTATCTCTGAGGTGTTGATTTCATTTTCTTTGGGTATATAAATAGAAGAGGGATTGCAGGATTATATGGTAGTTCTATTTTGACACCACAAGTATTCTTTATAATTAATAATTAAAACTAAGTCGGGCTTGGTGGCTCAGCTTGTAATCCCACGCCTCTGGGAGGCTGAGGTGAGTGGATTGCCTGAGCCCGTGGGTTCGAGACCCGCCTGGGCAGCGAGACCTCATCTCTACAATAAATCAAAAAATCAGCCGGGCATGGTAGCGCATGCCTGTAATTCTGGCTACTTGGAAGGCTGAGGAGGAAGGATCACTGGAGCCCAGCAGGTCGAGGCTGCGGTGACCGGGAGCGGCCACTGCACTCCAGTCTGGGAGACAGAGTGAGACTCCAACTCAAAATAATAATAATAATGATTAAAACTGATTTCTCTAACAAACATACTTTACCATACACATCCTTGTGGGGTTTTTGTCAGTTGATTGTTGCCTTTGGTTGAATGTGAGTTTTGCTCTGCTAATGTGCTAAACTTAATATTCTGCTGTTTTGGAGATCGCGTATTTTTAGACAAGTAGCCACCAAGTAATGAAACTTTATTACAACTTCATTATTCTCAACTACCCGTGTTTCTAGTTTGCATAATTCCAGAAAGAATGTATTTGATTCTGTGTAAAATTCAAAGGCCAGAGTCTCTTAAATTGTTCCAAGGAGGAAGATGCTAACAGCGAGGACACCCCTGCTTGTTGTTCCCAAACCTCCAGAGACTCAGAGGCTTCCAGTCCTTCCATAAGAAGAATCCCAGTATTTGTTTGTTGGGAGATTACGTGTGTTTGGTTTGCATTCATTGCACAGCATTGCCGTTAGCATTTCTCATATGAGACTCTTTCTGATGGATATTAATTTTTTCTTAAGGAAATTAAACCTTTGGCATTCTCCAGAGGCCTGACTCATTCCTGACTCTCTCCTCTGCCAGAGGTAGTTCTTTTGCCCGATTGGCACTAACCCTTGATTCTTGAATTTTGGCAAGGATCATTATCAGGTATTTGGTGATTTAATAAGCATCTCATATATTGTGAAAATAAAAAAACAGCCACAGATATTTTATTGACATTGTTCAAACATCCCCATTTTTTTCATTTTCTTTTAGGTGATTGAAGTCACACAAACAGATATTTTCTTTCTTTTTTATAAATGTAAAGGCAAAAAAAAAAGAGATCAGGATATATGATAAATTGGTACTTTATAGACAGGAAAATGTAAAACTATTTCTGTTCCTATTTTAAACTCAAACAAGATTTTAGTACCTAATGGCTATTACTATGTAAATAACTTTGTCTCTTTTTTATGAAATTAAATTTGCCACTGGATATTGGTGTTTTTACCCCTCTATTCTTCCCTTTCCCCTTTCTTTCTTCCTCTCTCTTCCTCCCTCCTTTTCTTCCTCCCCCTCCCCTCTTTCTCTCTTCCTCTCTCCCCTTCTTCCTTCCTTCCTTCCTTCCTTCCTTCCTTCCTTCCTTCCTTCCTTCCTTCCTTCCCTCCTTCCCTCCCTCCCCCCCTTCCAGTTCGGGAACATGTCAGTACTGGCATTAGTTCCCTCTACAGAGTTAGAATGACAGAAAAGCATTTTCATTAAATTATTTTCTGAAACAAGGCAAGATGTTATTTGGACTCTAGTTACACCTATGTTTTAACAATGAGACAAAGTATTTAAATGAAAGGGATTGTGCAATGGGAATACAGATGACTCCTATCTAATACATAGTTCAAATATAAACACACTGCTAAGCACTCTAAACTGTTAAACAGGTGGTGGCATTTGGGCTTTATTCAGTAGAAAGTAGTACTAGCTCTCTAGACCAGCAATTCCTGGTTTTTACTCCCCATTGATTTCTTAATATATTTAATTTTATTTGTCCACTAACCAATGCTTATTTCTAAATAAGTAAGATAGCAAAACATAAATATGTTATTTGACAAGGTTTTTTGTTTGTTTGTTTGTTTGTTTTTTGAGTTGGAGTCTCACTCTGTCGCCCAGACTGGAGTGCAGTGGCTGCTCCCAGCCACTGCAGCCTTGACCTGCTGGGCTCCGCCAATCCTTCCACCTCAGCCTTCCAAGGAGCTGGAACTACAGGCACGTGCTACCACGCCCGGCTAATTTTTTGATTTATTGTAGAGATGAGGTCTCGCCAAGTTGCCCAGGCGGGTCTTGAACCCGCGGGCTCAGGCAATCCACTCACCTCGGCCTCCCAAGGCGCGGGAGTACAGGCTGAGCCACCGAGCCCGGCGTTTGACAAGGTTTTTAAGCTAGAAGGATTTTGGTTTTAGAGATGGCAGTATTCAGAGAATTATCTGACAATCTCTTCATTTTGTAATAATCGTGGTTGAGCAATTCTGTGTAGATACTGTATTATAAATAGGATTTGTTTGGTGGTATGAGTGTAAAAGGTGATAATAGTTTTGGAAAGCAATTTGGAAATATATATTAAAAGCCTAAAAATACCTAGGCAAAAATCAACTTCTAGGAATCAAGCTTAAGGAAATAATGCTAAATTCATAAAAAGCTGCATGGTTAAATATGTTTATAATTATAATCTTTGGAAAGAGGTGTGAAGTCCCAGTAACTATGCTCACATTAACTGGCAATAAAATGAAAACTTATAACAATATCAGTGAAGACAGGATGGAAATTATTTTTTCATATAAATCATATGAAGTGTATTAAAAAACAAGCTACAACTTAAACTGTGAAAGAAAATATTCAATATGTGAATAGTTGTGATCTAAATACTTTTTATCTTTTTTAACGTAAAGAAAGTTAATTGTTACTTTTATAATAAAAATATGAGAATATGAAAAAAAAAGCTAATTTGAGGTGTAACCCCAAATTAAGCATCAAAGGAACCTAGGCCTAATGATTGCACAAATCATCTCTTACTCTTATTATAATTAAAGTTTATGCTTAAGACAAAAAGTTTTTCATAGTAAAGGGACCAGAAACTTCGAGACTATGTTGTCTAAATTTCCATTTGGAATGTAGACATGAGAGTATTAGTAGTAAGGAAGACTGATAACTGATGGGTGGACAAGTTAGACAATGTGAATTGCTGGACAAAAGGATGATTCATGTCCTGGTGGAACAAGATTTTATCATACTACTCAGAATGGCATGCAAATTAAAACTAATAAATTGTTTATTTCCATTCAGTAGTTTCAGAACTCAGTTGACTAAGGGTAACAGAACTCATAGAAAGCGAAATCTTGGATGAGGAGGACCACTGCCAATATTGGACATCCTGAGATATTTGTTGGAGATGATCCCTGAGAGATGATGAGAATGAAGTGGATAAGGATATTAAGTGCTCTGGGTATTAATTAAATTCAATGGTTAAGGATAGTAAGGTCGGCACTGCCTATACTATGTATTGTATGAATGTTTTTGCCCTTTTAAATCAGTTTTCTCTCAATTATTTGCAATATTGTTCGTGTTTTAGAGATTTAATACTACATGTGGTCAATTTTTATCCTTTTTTGAGTTGACGCTACCTGAATAATATGCTATAATGCATTATTATTAATATTTAAACTAAATGTTTATTCCTACTTAATGATAATTGCTATCTTACTGGGGAAAAAAGAAAGTTGAAAATGCAGAGTGGAGCCCTAACTTAACCCCTAATGAAGCAGATTTTCTGGAAGTTGTTAGAGAGGCAATCTTTCCCTACTCTTTCCACCCCGACAGATAAGAGGATACTCCTTAGCTATTTTAAAGTTATTTTTAAGTTGCTAATGTTTTAATCAACGTTTTTCTAACTGACTTAATGTAAAGGTTAAAAAATGAAGGTTTGGGAACCTGGTAAAGATATTATGGGACGTACATACGTGTGGATAGGCAGATATATAATGGGTTATTCTACTTGAGATGTTCTCTGCCTATATTGCTTTTTATGACCAGAATTCCTACCTCAAGTGTGTTGATATGTAGGAATATGTGTACTTAAGTTTTCATGTTTATAAGTAGTAGTACTCCTACTGAAAGTCCTGGCTGCAAGATTTTTTAAATGGAGGGAAAGAAATGTTGGCTAGTAGACCTTAGGAAGATTGGAAGGAGAACTGTCAAATTCAAATACTTGGGCCTGTGATGAATATCTTTTAGTCAGTCCAATTTGAAAAACTCTCTTCTTTGAAATCTCCCTCTGAACTGCCCACAGTGACAAACGCCTCTGCAACCAGGAGGCCAAAGCTTAGCCTAATTTCATGATAAGCAGCTGAAATAGCTTGAAACCGTTAAGTGCATAATGAAAACCCTGATGAACCTCTCATTGTGCCGGTCTCTTGTTGTGGCACTGGTAATAACAATAATTTGTTTAAAATAACTAAGATGGAGACAAAAGTCTTCGTGTGTTCTAACCAAACAACCCAGCTGAATAGCATCCTCTGATTCTAACTTCTCAGAAAATGAAACTGTAAGAATGTAAAGCCCACGTGTGCCAGTAATATTGCGAGATGCATTTAGGCTAATGGATCTACATATATTGACCACAAACCTCCTTTCGGGGTATAATTATCTAGATGGCATATTGTAGATGAAATGTATGCAGTGTGGGTTCTAAATCAGAGATGGACCAGCATTAGTGTCTGCTTTAAAAAAAAAAAAAACAACTTTTGGTACCTAATTTCCAAAACTACTCAAAATGACAGAAAATAGGTGAATTGATTATTATAACAGACACATAAAAAGTTTCTATTTTCTTACATAGTTTTCCTGGCTCCCAAATATAATTACTATGTTGATTTTTCTGTTGTTTGTTTGCTTGCTTGTTTTTAAAGAACAAGAACAAAACCTTGTTTTATTTGTTTGTTTATTTGTTTATTTATTTAGAGACAGAATCTTACACTGTTGTGCAGGGTGGAGTGCAGTGGCCCAATCGTAACTCACTGTAACCTCAAACTCCTGGGATCAAGTGATTCTCCCACCTCAGCCTTCTGAGTAGCTGGCACATGCCAACATGCCTAGCCAATTTAAAAATAATTTTTGCATGTGTGGAGAGTAGGTCTCACCATGTTGCCCAGGCTGGTCTCAAACTCTTGGGCTCAAGCTATTCTTCCTTGGCTTCCCAAAGTGTTGGGATTACAGGCATAAGCCACAGAACTTGGCCTTCTTTATTTTAAAAGAATCCAATAGTCCCAAACTTTGGTCTCATCATAATGTCCTAGAATAGATTGTATTTAGTTCAAGACCAGAATTAAAATGATTTAAAAATAAATGCACACTATTCTTGTAATAGATTAATTCTTTAAAATAATAAATTAGTAATAATTCTTAACATTAAAAATTTTACTCTACCATTGTTTTCTTCAGCTACAGCTTTTTTCATAGTAATAAGTACATTTATTTTATGTACTGGCTTGCCCAATTTTCTCACATGTTTTTTCTGTTTTTACCTTCATGGCATCCCTGTGAGAATATTGAGATAGGTATCATTATTCCAATTTTACAGACAAAACCAATTTTTAGAAACTTTTTTTTCTTTAGGTCAAGACTTCTAGATTCTTCTCAGTTTGCTGTATTTTCTTATTATTAGATGCTTATACAAATAACCAGATTTGTAAGATATTTGCAATTCTTAATTTCCATATCCATCTTGTATAGCATTATTATTTTTAAAGATATATTATACATTCTTTAGCTTATGTAAATATTTAAATAACGCTGTTATTTTTAATAGTGGGCTTAATAGAGACAAAGGGGTTTCTGACAAAATTCTATAAGTCACTACTGAGAAGAGTTCTGTAAAAAAAAAAAAAAGAAAACTATTTCCTTCTCTGGGCAGACAGCCTATTGGAAGTGTCTGTATCTAGTTGCAGTGAATTTTGTGTGGTGAAAGACAATTGCTTTCTCTAGATTTAAAAAATCAATATCGCAGTAATACAACTGATGAGTGCTACTCTCCTCACAGGAAGGAAAAGGGGAATGTGAAGTATGATTTTTTTAGATATATACAATAACAGTTATTTGTTCCCATCTCAAAAAACAGACCCTTCTTCAAAATCACCACAACAAAGTTACAAATATAAAGATTCTGAATACAGGACAGAGAAAGGTAAAGTACGAGTATGTGCTGAATTGTTATTCATGTATGTAATGGGTTCTAAATACTTCAAGTTAAAATGTATCCGAGACTGGGTTTAACTTCATTGCAGGTACTATAGGTTGAGAATACCATTGACTTTTTGCAGACTATGACTTATATAAACAGAATAAACGTAGGCTACATTGCCTCTCATCACGATTAGGACTGTGTCTGTGGTCAACTCTTTGTGAACTGTTTTCTCTCCCCCTTAAAATTATTGAGCCGCGGATCTTCAGATAAAATTACTAGTATAAATATAATACCCAGAGCTGACTGAAGAGTTTGTGAAAAGTCAAAATAATCACAGTGGTTCTCAACTCTGTCTGCTCATTATAATGACTTGAGGACCTCTAGAATTCTAATTTAATTTATTTGGAGTGGGATCTGAGCCTAGGAGTATTTCTGAAGCTTCCAAAGTGTCTGCAATGTATAGCCAGAGTCAAAGGCAACTAATCTAGTCTGTGGTCTTCAAACTTTGGCTTCCTTTAGATAATGAGAATTTATTAAGGAAATATACACATAAACCCCACCCCAAACCTAATGAGTTGGAATCTCTAGGGAGAGGACTCTGGTATCTGTATTATTAAAATTCTTTAAGAATCACTGATTTATGGCAGGTTACAGTATCACTAAACCTTAATTAGAGTTAAATTTTAATATGGAATCAGCCATAAGAAAGAAATTATTTTCTCTGGAAATCTCCAGTAGGTTATTGTCAATCATTTGTGTGATAAAGTGTTATTTCTTTTTATATATGATCTTTTTTTCAGCTGATAGGTGAATATTTCCTGATTATCTATTTTGTTTCATCACTTAATTTTCAAAATACTGCTAGATAGTCAATTACCTAGAAGAAATGTTTAAATAGATGGTGACATGTTCCTTTAGATCCAGCTAGTTCTGACTCTTGTTCTGTTGATGTGGTTCAACAGAACAGTGATGTCAAGCTGTATCCATCTCTGAAAGCAATACAAGACTGTATTGTATTTTGACGCAGTCTTTTCTCTTTCAAAGACAAGTGTATTTCCAAGTATATGTTGGTTTTTCTTGATTGACTTTTTAAAATTTTAATGATCTTAACATACTTATGCCATTTCCACTTTCTACTGTACATGGCAAAAACATTCTTTTCTGGGAACTCAATCTATTTTATGTACTATTATTGCCTACTAACCTCTAATAGTCAAAACATCAAAGCACCCAAGGTTGAATGGGTTTTTGTAGGATTACTTAGCTTGTAGTCAGTCTTGAAATTACAGAAATAATTTATTAGTTCAAACTTTTGATAGTTAAAAATCATTCACTGGCCACAGCTGAGTAACTCTTAAATAGTAGTGAATGTCTGGAGAAGGGGCAGGCTGAATTTTTTCCCCAGTTCAATCACTATTTCTTTTCATGACATTTTTTCTGTTGTGATGGATGTCTCTATAAAATGAGAATAATAAAACATGATTAAGTTCTTACATATTTTCTTTGAGGAAAAATATTTGTAAAGCGTGGAAGCTGAAATAAGTATAAAATGTGATTATTTCCAGGAATCAAACAATTATAATTCAAAACATCTAACATTACTTTGAAATACAAAGTGGAAATTTAACAAATGATAACACCAACCTACTAATACAGTTTCATTTTTTGTGACTTTTTATAGTCTGTATCCCTATTATTTACTGTAATCAACTATTTATACTTACTGATTTTTATAATCACTTCCATGATTGTATTATAATTGTCTATTCATTATGATAATGGCTAACATTATATTATTATTCAACCATATCTTTATTATTGAATTCTTATGTTATTTACAACAAACATGATATTTTCTGTTTTTAACATCCTTTTATTTCTAAATGATTTTTCAAATCACTTTCTGACTGGCTAGAATATTCTAGTTATAGCAAACAATGTACTGCTATATTTTATGTATTTTATAATAATACTTATTGTCTGATCTTGCAAAACCATCAAAAGGATTTTAGTGACACTTTTAAATTTAGAAAAACTCAAAATTGATATAAATTTGATATATTTAAATAGGACTATATTTTTATATTTTAAGTATAAAACCTTTATAACTCCAAATCTGTAAACATCTTTAATTATAATAACTAAACTGTCTGTTTCAATTAGGGTTCAAAATGCTTTAGGATGAAACTATGACAATATATTTCCTTCTCTTTGTAAGCATTTATGCTGTGAATCCAGATTATATCATAATTGTTTGATTAAATTGATAACTTCTGCTTTTTCCTTAAAAATTATATGGTTCGTTAAAGAATTAAAATATACTAAAGTAATTTTTATTTATACAATTTGAGCATAACTGCTAATATACATATTTATTATAAAAGTAATCTATATTACTAGTAGAACATTTAGAAAATTATTTGCATTAATCATCGTAAATATTGTAACATTCTGTTTTTCTTTTAATCTTTTAAAAATGAAAATATATATATGTGTATATACACACCCCTTAAAAGCAAATTTATGATCTTATTTAAATTATTCCTTTAACTTAATCATATAATAAGAATTTCATCATGTTTGTCACTATTTTCAGAAAATATTTCTTATCGGTGTTACTTTTTTTTCTATTTTAAGTAATGTTATGGTGAACATTTTTGGACCTAGAATAGAATTTTAGAGAATTAAAGTTATCCATATTTGACTATCGCTCATAACCATAATCATATGCAACATTGTGGATATAGAAAACAAGATACACTACATAAGCCTTTTTTAAACCTACTATGAAGTTGTTTCATAATCATTAAAAAAACATTTTGATCTGTAGAGTTTGACTGACAATGCATAAAATGCTATAAAACCTTTATTAAATGTGATATTACTCCTTCTGATCCTTTTCCCTCAGAATGGTCAACCCTCATTTTCAGCCTGAATGAACACTGTCAATAAATGTAAAAAAAAGCTTGCTGAGAGCCTTGAGGTTAACATGTCAGGCAAATTGCTGATTATTTTGACATGTGTGATTTTGGGGTGTCCTGAAGACACATTAAGCAATTCTGAGTGGTAGGGGAAAATATATTCTCTATGGAGAATTAAAAAAATTTCCCAGTTGAACCCCTGATGAAGTAAATACTTGTTCATTTTAAATGCTGATATATGATTGCGTTGCACTGAGTTCCCAATGAGGAGGTCAACGTAGTATCAGCTGCATCTTCAAGGAGGGTGGTATTTTTGAGTTTGTGTGTATGGTTTTGATTCTCCCTTAGCAGATATGAAGACTGAATTAGCTCTTATACCTTCCTGGGCCTGGACTAATCCAAATACTTATTTATTTATTTATTTTTAAAAACAAGTGAGCAAAGTGACGCTAAAGGAAGCTAAACAACATTACCAAGTCACATAATTCTATGCTAGAGCTGAAAATTCTGGTCAAAAGTTGAAAGATGCAGTTGCAGAGCCTAGTGTGATAACCTTTTCTCTCACCATTTAGTATGGAGATTCAGAGGTGTCTTTTCTTTGTTTAATAATCAAAATAGTAGTTGAGGTGATAAAAGTTGCCCATCGTGGTCATGACTTTTACCTTAAAAAAAAATCTGTGAAAACGTTTACTGAACTGGTGTATTCATTTCAAATTTTGAAAACAAATTATCAGGTGTGCAAGCAAAAATTTGTAGTAAGTCAAAGTGTTAAATGATTTAATGTCTTCTTTTTAAAAAACTAGGTCAAATTTGTATATTTTTATGTTATATCAATTTTATTTTAGTTAGATCCTTCATTTTTAGCTTTTTAATCACACTCAGACAGATCTTAAATGCAAAATCCTTGGTGTAGGTGGCAGAAACAGAGAGAGAGCAGCTTGCTTATTTTAATATTTAATCATTTCCCCTTTCAGTTAGAGGTGAATAGACAAAAAGGCTTGTGAGTTTATAAAAAAAAATTGTGGAATTCATTGTCTCTCTTAAAGAAAAATCTCCTTACTGATCCATTTCATATGCCATACAGACATCTTTTCCTGGTAGTTGATAGTTGATTGTTTCTGCTAGTTGGTAAAACTAGAAGATGATTTTTATGTTTTTATTTTTTTCTTCACCTCTCGCCTCTTTTATTCCAGGGAGATTTGCCCAGTCATAGAATGTGTAATTTCAAAAGCATTGAACTTTCTTTCAGCCGATTATTCATTTGAAGGTCTTTCTAATGAACCACTAATTTTTAGAAGGTTAGTATAATTCTTTTTGTTTGTTTGTTTGTTTGTTTGTTTTGAGTTGGAGTCTCACTCCATTGCCCAGGCTGGAGTGCAGTAGCACACTCACCGCCACCCCAGCATTGACCTGCTGGACTTAGGCGGTCCTTCCACCTCAGCCTTCCGAGTAGCCAGAACTAAAGGTGTGCACTACCACACCCGGCTAATTTTTTGATTTATTGTAGAGCTGAAGTCTTGCCAAGTTGCCCGGGCTGTTCTAGAACTCATGAGCGCAGGCAATCACCTCACCTCAGCCTCCCAAAGTGTTGGGATTGCAGGCTAGTGTAATTCTTGACCCGAGATCTGTATTACTACACAGGGTTCAAAGAGGTGGTAGTGCTGCTAATAGTATTCAGATGCATGATCCTCTCAGCCACAGACTTTACTTACAGATGTTCAGATAATCTAGTGGGACATCTGTCACATCCCTAAGAACAGAGCTCATCCAACTGCCTGCACAGTGCCATTTCCTATTTCACCTTGGATAGAGGAGGCCATCCCAAAGAAGAGAGTCCATTTCTGGTTGAAGAATAACTTTTTCATGAAATCTTGGGCTAGATTTTTTTCTTCCACTTGTCTCTGGTAAATTTATCCTGCTACCAAAATAAAGAACAAAGGGGTGAGAATATAGAGGTTTTGCAAAGACAGATTCCTTATAGAATCATTGCTTTTTTTTTCTTTCTCTCTCTCTTTTCCCACATTGTGACTGCTGTTGCCCATAGCAACCACCATTATAACATTCACTGCAGTTTTTTACTACAATGTGAGAGAATCTCAAATTAGAAATTGCATGCCTTTTCTATACAGGGACACAATTGTTCACTATTTAATTAGCTTAGTATAGGGTAAAAGCATTAAGCATTCTGTTCTAGAAAGTTTAATATTTTTACGTGCCCTTTAGTTGCTCATTTCTCTCCCAAGAGTGATCTTTGTAGATTGCACTATTTTAACCTGGTTGTAGATCCCTGGAGAAACAGGTTCTTTTTGTGTCTTGGTCTCAGAGTCTTCCCTCCAGTCCAAATTCAGAATGGCTCTCTTTCCTAATACTAACTGCAGATCAAAATTATTTAGCTAGCACTTTGTATAGTCCAGGAACTATGCTGAGGGCTCTTCATGCATTGTCTAATCCTTACCCTAATTTTCAAGGTAAGTACAATTACCTATATTCTACAGAGGCTCTGGGAGGCGTTTGCCCGAGGCTTTATAGTTAACAAATGATTCTACTTAAATTCTTCAAACTCCAGGCACTGGGGCTCTTTACATGAAGACACACTAACTCCTAGTGAGAACAACTTGCAGTCCCACTTAATTTTACAGCTGATAGAAATTCCCTGAATGCTCTTTATCCTGGACATGCATCTCATTTCTCCTGGGGAAGAATCTGCTGTTTCTTGAGTTTCTGTGTATAGATATTCATCTAGGTTGGCCTACTCCCAAATTTCCTTACTTCTACATCTCTCTCTTAAATGATTATCTTTTTAGCCTTCCTTTTTGACTTATGCCCCTGGTTTTGCCCTGGGCTTTAATGTTAACACCTTATCCTGTTTCTACAAGAAGTTCAAACTCTACAGGGGAAGGTTAAAGAAAATGAAGAATAGGGAGGAAAAGAATGAAAGGGGGAGGAAGTGGCAGAATGTGAACTGGGCGGTATGTAGGAGAAAAACTCAAGCAAACCTCATCTAGCCAGTTTTAAAAATATTTTGGGACATCTTGTTTATAGAATATTTATTCTGACATCTAACCCAACTTTTGCCCTGTAGAGTGAACCAATATCCTCTTGTTCTGTCCACGATAGAGGTGGATAGCAGTTTTCCAGCAACCTCCTTTTATAGTTGATAGTAAGTGTTGCATTTCCTCATAGCTAAGCCCACACATAGTACTTTAGTGTGGTCTTACTAGTGATAAGTATGAGAAGGCTAGTATCTAACTGTAAAGACTGTTTTTGATGCAAGTCCCTGTCATATTGTTTTATTAAGCAATACTGCTAAACTATAGATATATGAATACAGAATAGCCTATTTGAATGATACTTTCACATACATGCTCATATATATGCATATAATATCTCTTTAATTTTTAATACATTTCTATATTTATTCTACAAGTGATTCAGGGCAGCTTACACAAAAAATATATATACTAGGGTGGAGGGGGTGGGGAGATTTTGATAAAAGGATACAAAATTTCAGTTAGACAGGAGGAGTAAGTTCAAAAGATCTATGGTACAACACAGTGACCACAGTTAGTAACAATGCGTTATATACTTGAAAACCACTAAGAGAGATTTTGTGTCTTATCACAAAAACTGATAATATGCGAAGTAATACATATGTTAATTAGCTTGATTTAGCCATTCACAATGTATACATATTTCAAAACATCATGTTGTACATCATAAATATGTACAATTTTGTCAATTAAAACATTAATAAAAATCATAACATGAAATATTTATATGGAAAATGAAAAATCATGATTACACAAAATATCTTTGTTAGGATACAGATAGGGTGAGGGTGGATGGATGGATATGGAGAGGCGAGGGGAGGCGCAGCACCACCAGAGCCGGTGTGCTAGAGGTGCACGCTGGCAACCCAGAGATGCGAGTAATGCAAAGAATTGCAACACACAAAGAGGTGAGAGAAGAAAAGATTTATTTAAGATAAGTTCACACCCCACAGACAGGGTGCGGGTCTGCACTCTAGGTGAGTGTGGCCCCAGTGGGTCTACATTCTAGATGAGTGCAGCCCCAGTGAGCTTACACTCTAGATGAGTGTGGTCCCGTAGCCCCCTCAAGCCCCGGCTTAAATCCTTTTCCTTGGAGATGTTGCAATCTGGTAGACATTGACTGCCATGACTTCCTAATTGACTACCTGTGGATGTCTTGGAGATTCTGTGACATAGAGACCCACTAATGTCCACCCACATTATCATAGCCCCTAGAGAAGGGTGTGACAAGGATTCCAGTGCTTCTGCACCTTCCTGAACGACATTCCTTAGAGCTAATGGAGGGTGCACCACCTCCTGTCTCCCATGCATTCCCAGTGGGTGACTTCAGGGGATCCTTGACTTCCCTGTAGATTGCGCCCAATTTACTGGAAGATCGAATCCCCACCTGCTCCCCCTCTGAGTGGTCATAACTTTTGTTATTACAAGTTTTGTGACTTCTACAATCCTTGCCCAATGCATGATGTCTTAGGCCTTGTAAATTTTCTTTGCTCTAGGCAGGTTTGCCGCTATGAGATACCTCTGGCATCAGGAAGTCTGTGTTTCTGAAAAGAAAAAGTCATCAAAGTTAATCTTTAAAGTACGCATTTCTCCAAAACATAGCTTCTACTTTCTCATCATTGAGTCAGGGTTTAAAAACAAGAAGAAAAATGGCTTCCCACTCTGGGTCCGTCTTTCCTGACTCATTAGAATTTACAATGAACACATATCTTGGATTTTGTTTATTTGATTAATTGATGAAGGAACCAGTAAAATGTCAAAAGCTGCTCCAAGGAGCACTTGGTTTTTATTAGGTTTATTGCAACTCATTATTGCTGGATTAGATACAAAATTGGTTAATGACCGACAGGGCCATAAACCATACACCTAGAGTTCCACCAGACAGACTTTATTTGCATTTCTACTGGACAAAATCCCCAAGTAAATCTCTATCCCCACTGAACTGTAAACAGCCACTAGCTCAAGCCTGGCGCTGTACTTTCAGCACACCTGTCATCTTGTTCGCCTATTTCTAAGTTTTGGATAATTTTTCTGAGACATAATACAAATGTAGTGTGAGGAACTAAGATCAATGTGAATAATAGTGCATAAAGATGTAGTCTCTAAGGATTATGTAATTGCTATGTTTGAAATTTGTGTTTAGTTGTAAGTTTTCTGGCAGCCAAAGTGAATGGAATATATGAAAGGTTAGAAGATTGTATGGTTGTAAGAAGAAATGCATCTGTTCCTTCAGGGAAAGAAAAAAAATTTTTTTTAAAAGACAAAGACAAATTTATCTTGAGGAGCTTCATCTTGAGGGGTGAGAGGTGGGGACTTAGAACTGCGTATGCTGCAGTCCTCATACAGCCCTCTGACAGATGCAGTATCAGGTGTCATAGGGCTATTTCCTTAGTGTACCCTGTGATGGAAGCCTCAGATGCAACCTTAAAATCCATCCAGGGAAAGCAATTCCAGTGGGATGACAGTGGAGTGAGAGGGGAGTGGGAAAAAGATAATGATCTGACTTTAAATTGGGCCTAAGCCTAATTGAGCCATCTCTAGCAATGGTTTGTTATGAAAGGTATGTACAAGGATCCACAGGCCCCTTTTACTATTCTGCTAAAGGCAGTGTTAAGTTTAAGGGAGACAAGTATTGCCAGGGTAGGAACAAAAGTGATGTACTTAATGTACTGTAAAAATGTACATAGCATAACGCTTGGCACAAAGTCAGTGTTCAATAAACTGTAGCTGCCATTATGATCTTTGTAATTATTACTGTTATTATTATTATTTTTATTACTGAGTCAGAGTCTCTTTCACACAGACTAGAATACAGTGGCATATCACAGCCACTGCAGCCTTAATCTGCTGGGCTCAGGTGATCTTTCCACCTCAACCTTCCACGTAGCTAGAACCACAGACACACACCACCAAGCCCAGCTAATTTTTGGATTTTTAAAATCTATTTTTGGATTTTTGGTAGAGACGAGGTTTCTGCTAAGTTGCTCAGGCTGGTCTCGAACCACTGGGCTCAGGCATTCCTCTTGCCTCTGCCTCCCAAAGTGCTGAGATTACAAGCATGAACCACCGTGCCCAGTCATTACTATTATCAGATAAGCTTTTCCATGCTTGTTAGACTTCTAAGTGGGAGTGTCAGGTAGATGCTCTGAAGTTTAAAGGAGAGCCGGACCTGGTGATAAATATTTGGGAGTTGTCAATGTGCAGCTTTTACCTTAAGCCATGGGAGGGTCTGGGTGAGAAGGAATAAAGGGGGCAGTGTTGGTGGCCACAGAACATTACAAACAGTGAATAGTGGAGCGTGATAGTACTCTAACAGTTTTCCACAAATATAATTTTCTCAGTAAGACTTTTTTTTGGAGAAAATAACCTCAACCCCAGAGGTTGAAATGTATGTCGTCTGTGAGTTTTTGTCGAAAATTAAGAAGATGCCATTTGATTTTCACAAAACTCTAGCAAACAGATGTAGTAGGGCATTTTTATCCTTCTTTATAGTTGTCAAACTAAGATATACTCTGATATAAAAGCAAAGCTATGCTCTCAAGATATGTATATATGTAGCAAATGGCAGAGTTAAATTTTGACCTCAAATCTTCTGACTAGTTCCGTGCTTTTCCATTTTATCTTTTCTTCCTTACAGTTTACCTGTCTTCTCTTTACAGAGCTATGTTGTGTTGCTTTTGATAATGGATCCAACTGGTCGTGATCACCATGTGATGATTGGTATTTTCTCAGATGCTAGCCTTTGCCTTTCTTCCCAGTCTGACTTTTTATACAGACTTAATGAGCATGTTCCTTGTGCTGTTATTTAGAATATTGACTGAAATATCAAATAGCGCAGATACAAAGCCCCTTCTGGCCATTGTTCCTTCGGTCTAAATGGCCATACTTTGGGGGAATGGGTTGTGTGAGTAGTTGGTTGTCTATTAAGGAACTGAATTAAAATCAGAAACTTATGTCTTATGGGCCACTGCACTGTTGTTAGGGGTCACTCACTGTCCATCTGAATGGATAGATAGCTGAAAGAAATATTTTATTATGAGCCTAGAAAAGCTTCAGACTCCAGTTATCACACTCTAAAAAACAAATCATTAAAACAGGCATAATAATTAAAGCAGTGCCTCTCACTGACCTTGTCACTTGATTCTCTGAAACATATAAATTGTTTGCAGCATCAGTCAGCTTTTGATTTGTGGTGCCTTTGAAAAATAATTTAAATTACGTATTGGAAAGAAGCCAGAAGACCCATCTGCTGAGAGTTTGTCTTTCTAAATTGGGTGCAGTGGGTAGTGCTGAGGGGAAATGACACACCTCTCTTATGAATATTTTCATGAACCGTCAGTCTCTAGAGAATCCACCCATGCACTGTTAAATTGTGTCATTTGTAGGAACACAATGACAGGGGCCTAAATTGGAAAGCAATACAGATTTAGCAAGAAAACGTTTTCCATTAAAAGAGGACCCTGCTAATTTTCTGTGTCCAATATAAAGAGCAAGAGGGATTAAATTAACAACATCAAATGCTAATTCAAAAGGCCCACCCTTTTTGGTTATACCAAACATACTACCTGGCATTCCTTATCGATCAACATACAGCATTAAATGGAATTGTAAAATGTCTGTGAAGGAAGATGCAATAAAAGGAAAAAGGACAGGACATAGATGAACCTAGACAAGAGCTGCTTCTCCTTCAATCTCCTCACTGTAAATCCACAATAGCGGTAATACTCAGAATTTATTAAGTGCTTTCTATGCATCAGAAACTGCATATAGATGATCTACTTTATCCTCAGGATAATCTTATTACTTTATTTTGTAGGAGAGGGCCTCGGAATTTAAGAAGATTAACAAATTGGTCTATAATTCCCTGACTGGTTTTCTATAGAGAACTCACATTCTTCATAGAAATTTCATCTCTGTTTCTTTCCTCCCACTCCCATTTAGCTCCCATTCTTGCCTTGGCAGAACTAGAAAAAGAGAAAGGAAATGAACATAGGTGTGACCCATGCCTATTTGAGAGTAGGGAAGCAGGATGATCAAAAGGAAGGTAGAGAGTGGGATTGGCAGTAGTGGGAAACTGCCGGGGTGGGGGGCACACCTCACCAACAAGGGGACCTGCATAAAGAACATTTGTATACCTAACCCTGAATTGTACCCCACACCTTTAAAATAAAAAAAATTAAAAAAAAAGAAAGGCAGAAATGTCATAGGAAGGAATTTTTCAGGTTATTGAGTCTGATGTGTTCATTTTCTAATGGGTTAACTATAGTTGCAAGATAATAAAATAAAGCATTTGGCTAGAAGTTAAACCTGATTAGAAATTGTTACCCATTCTCAGGCCAGTATCTTTTACATATCACTTCGTTCCAAGTCCAGAAAATGCTCTTTGTTTCCCACTGAGAAAAATCTATTAAGTTGCATGAGGTGGTTTGCTGTCACCTTTTTTGTAAAGGAATATACAGCTTGGGAACTTCTGTTTAGCTACCTGTACACTGTGAATATATTCTATTGATGTTTATGTTTACTTAGCAGGAACCATTATTCTCCTAAGTTTATGATGATTATTTCTAATGATTTTATTTATTTATTTGCTAGAGTGAATTTGAAGATGCCATTGTTCCTTCAAAAAATAATTTCTTCATTATTTTCAAATTATCAGGTCTAGTTGAGGTAAATATACACACAAAAGGACAAAAAAAATTAGATCCTAAAAAATATTTTGGAAAACATTATACACAACTTTAAATAATATTTTATTTTTTTGATATATTCAGTATTACAGAAAAATTGGTTTAATTAAAATGAAGAAAATAAATCAAAAAGAGAGGACCAATAGCTTTATCCAATGTGACCTATGAATTGAAAACAAATACCATCAACCACTCTAATTTTTATTCCTTCTATAAATAATATGCAGCAGGACTGGAAGCAAATAAACTTATTTCTACAGTTCTCCATTTCTCCTCTTTTACTTTTGCACAAATGCTTCCCTTTAATGCTGACAATAATCAGGTAGCAAGACTCAGAGGCAGTTTCTCTGTATTATGATTATTGGATAGTTCATTAAAAATATCGGATTATAGGATTTGAGTGCCAATTAATTTCTTTTTAGGGAATTCTTTAAAAGTGGTAGATGGGTACCATCTCGGAGTACATTTGCACATGGCCAATCTGTGTCTGGCTTTAGTCAATCTTTAGTTCTTTGTTATTCAGAAAGCCTCAGCTGCCTAAGCAGTTGCTCCCATCATATATTTAATTGATGTTGCTCAACTTGAAAATTTAATAGGCCAACACATGCTCTGACATTTCTTCGTTTCATGGTATCTTTTTCTGTAAGTCACAAATTCTCTATACCTCTTTTTTGTGAGCATGCTGGTGTGAAGCAGTGTCAGTGACACAGCAGTTTAGGTATTTAAAAAGTTTATTATACATAGCCTGGGTTTTACTAGCTGTGTGATTTTCAGCAGACTGCTTTTCTGAGAGATACCTTCCTCATCTGCAATATGGGAATAATCATAGGTTTGTTACATTCAGTAAAGTAGTATATGAGAAATTGCTTAATATATTTTATAATTCAATGTAAGCTGATAGTAGATTCGGTTTGCTAGAATCTTGTTTAGAATTTTTGCATCTATGTTCATCAAGGAGACGGGCCTGTAATTCTCTTTCCTTGTTGGGTCTTTGCCAGGTTTGGGTATCAGTATGACGCTGGCTTCATTAAGTGGGCCGGGGAGCATTCCGTCTTTCTCGATTGCTTGGAATATTTTCAGTAAGATTGGTATCAGCTCCTCCTTGTATGTCTTGTAGAATTCAGCTAGGAAGCCATCAGATCTGGGGCTTTTTTTGGTAGGTAGATTTCTTATGACTGATTTGACTTCCTGGATTGTTACTGGTCTATTTAGAATTTCAGTTTCTTCTTGTTTCAAACTTGGGAGGTTATGTGGTGTCAGAAAGTGCTCCTTTTCCTTTAGGTTTTCTAGTTTATTTGCATATGGGTTTTTATAGCGATCTCTGATGATCTTTTGAATTTCTTCAGAGTCAGCTGTGATGTCACCTTTTGTGTTTTTAGCTGTGCTTATCTGGACTTTTTTCTTTTTTAGCTGATCGTAGAAATGTAGAGTGATATTAATGTTGGTATTTACTTTTTGCTAAAGACATCCATTTCAAACCAGAGAGGGATGCAATTTTTCTTCCTTTAAGAGAGCTTCAAAACACCACCTCTTAGTGTTGACTACTCCCTTGTCACTCTACGTACTTTAAATTGACATTTATTATTAAATCTACCTTTTAGAATCTTTTTGTTGTTGTTGTTTTGTTTTGTTTTGAGTCAGAGTCTCACTCTGTCACCCAGACTGGAGTGCAGTGGCCGCTCCTGGCCACCGCAGCCTCGACCTGCTGAGCTCCGGCGATCCTTCCGCCTCAGCCTTCCAAGTAGCTGGAACTACAGGCGTGTGCTACCACGCTCGGCTCATTTTGATTTATTGTAGAGATGAGGTCTTGCTGCCCAGGCGGGTCTCGAACCCGCGGGCTCAGGCAATCCACTCACCTCAGCCTCCCAAAGGCACGGGATTACAGGCTGAGCCACCGAGCCCAGCTACCTTTTAGAATCTTTATGCACACCGCAGAACTGTATTTAAGTCCATGTTTAGATCCCTCATAGACTCAGTTCCTTGAAGGCAGATAGAAAGGGTAATCTCAGGCATCTTGTTATCCCAGCATCCAGCACTGGGGTTTGTCAGTTGTGAGCAAGTCCCTATATTGAATTAGACTTAATTCAGAAGACCAGAAAGCAGGAATTCTATGTTCTTTTCTTTCACTTGGTTTTCTTTTCTTAGACATAGTAGAGATTTGCCTTTCTAAATGAAGTTTATACTGGACCAAATATTTACTGATATTTATGAAAGAAGCACATAGTAAGAATTAAATTGTATTCATATGATTTTTAATGTTTATGTATTAAAATTGTAAAATCATATGATTAAATTGTATTCATATGATTTTTAATCTTTAAAGAAACAAGGAGCAGATGATATCAAATTGCTTGGCTGTTTTCAACATGGAAATATGGAAATATTTACATTTCAGTTTAGTATGAATTATTTTTCTTCCTTTAAGAATGTTGTTGAAATTAACAGTAGCAAAGTACATTTTCCCCAGCAAAGTACAAACTAATCAGAAAGTAAAATTTCAGTTTTAAGAAATGTTATATATTAATTTTAATTTTAAGACATAATGAAATTTAAAAAGTGAGTTTGAGTCATTGAGTGTGGTGTCTTTTCTGATTTTCTTTTAAATGGAATTATTATTTCTAATGTGACCCAGTTCTTCTTTAAACATTTTATCAGCATTAGTGCATTAATTTTTTTTTTTTTTTGAGTTGGAGTCTCACTCTGTCGCCCAGACTGGAGTGCAGTGGCCGCTTCCGGCCACTGCAGCCTCGACCTGCTGGGCTCTAATGATCCTTCCGCCTCAGCCTTCTGAGTAGCCAGAATTACAGGCGCGTGCTACCACGCCCGGCTGATTTTTTGATTTATTGTAGAGATGAGGTCTTGCTGCCCAGGCGGGTCTCGAACCCGCGGGCTCAGGTAATCCACTCACCTCAGCCTCCCAAAGGCGTGGGTTTGCAGGCTGAGCCACCGAGCCCGGCCAGTGCATTAATTTTTAAAATAAGATTCTGGTAACAAATAATTATTACTTTTTTAAAGCTTGTTTTCTGTTACTTTCATTTAAATATTCTTCTTGAGAATTCTCAATGTTATTTTGTTCTACTTTTTTCATTATGGTAAGTCGTATTTAACATACACTTTCCCATTTTAACAATTTTTAGGGGTACAGTGGGTTAAGTACATTCATACTACTATGCAAGCATCAGCATCTTCAATCTAGAATTTTTCATCTTCCCAAACTGAAACTCTGTACCAATTAAACACTAAGCCTCCATTTCACCTTTCTCTAGCCTCTGGCAATCACCATTCTTCTTTCCTATCTCTATGAATTTGATTACTCTAGGTACATCAGATAAGCAGAATCATATAATATTTGTGATTTTTTGTCTGGTGTATTTCACTTAGTGTAATGTCTTCAAAGTTCATCCATATTGTAATATGTATCAGAATAGCTTTCCTTTTTAAGACTGAATAATATTCTACTACACACACACACACACACACACACACACATTTTGCTTATCCATTCATATGTTGCTAGTCATTTGGGATGTTGTCATACAGTTTAGAATTTTTCCAGCAATTTAATGCTTCTAAGACTGTAATTTTAGTAATTTGAAAATGGCTCAACAATTACAAATTTCACCTAGTCCTTTGACATCTTCCCTCTAGAGAGACCATAGAATGTGTCAGGCCACTGACACTGGTGCCAACTGTGTGGGCTCAAATTTTGACTCAGTAGATCACTAGCCATATGACCTTGGGTATGTCATTTATCCTGTCAAGGACTAGGTGTCCATATTTTTACAGTAGAAATACTAATATCATAACAGTAGATTGCTGTAAATGGTAAATGAAGAAGTGACACTTAGTTCTGCTTATAAAAAGAGTATTGCAAATTAGGGCCCTTCTTAGACATGCCACTTTAATTCATTAAAAAATATATATGTTAAGTGCTCTAATCAGGGCATTGTGTTAAGTGTTCTGGTATATGCTAAGGGAGTATAGTTCTTTAGGGGTGCCTAGGGTTGAGGTGGAAGTGATGGTAGGAATAAGTCAGCACAATAAGGTAGCATATATTCATGTCATTAATGCTAATTATAAAATATAAAATTTTAATTGTGAAATTTTTAATTGAGAGATTATTTCAGAATACAGGCAATTGGAAAAAATGTCAATGATCACAATAATAATGATTATGTGCCAGAAACTGGGTGTTTATTTTGAATTCTTATGAAAAAACATATATACTAAATATTAGTGGCAGCTTTACACATAAGAACACTAATGATTAGAGAGGTTGTCCAAGAGCTTACAGCTGGTAATAGGTAGAGTTGAGTCATAAACCAAGATCTACTTGATTACAAAGCTTGTATATACCTGTGTTCACTATTCCACTACACCATGCCTCAGTCTGAAAGTGTCAATATTTGAAATGGCTCTGTAAGGAGATATGGGGGAAGAGTGTGGAGGAAGGACATCCAAGACAAAAACGGCAGAGAGATGCTCAGGGGAGGTACATGCTCAAGACTTCACTGGCGTATAAGTAAGGGAAGAATGAGCAATAAGGCTGGACAAGTAATTTGGGCATGAAATGGTGGAGTAGAATTCCTAGGAGGAATGTCAGTTTGTGTTTGACTTGGTAGACAATGGCAAGATATTGGAGATTTATGTTCAGAAATGTCAGAGTTGCCTTCATGAATACTAGCCAACAGAAACATAGGAGATGTGGAAGAGGAGGTGGGAAACATTGAGAACAGTTAAGAGTCTGTTTGAAGAGTTTATATGACAGGGTCTGGATGAGGGTGATAACTTGGAATTAAAAAATGGGTATAAATTCAAGAGACTTTGCAGAAGTGGAATCCATGGAATTTAGCACCTTCATGAATGAGAAATAGAGAAGATTATGATAGACCAAATTTTCAGTTTGAGAGGACTAGTAGAATGATGGCTCTACTAATAGGAATAATAAAATTGGAAGGAGGGACTGGCTTAGCAAGAAGATACTGAGTTCTGTTCTGGTAGTCGAGTATAACAGTTAATTCTTTTGCTGATATACCTAAGGAAGAACCATTAGGGAATACCAACTTTAGTGGGAAAGAAAAAAGATGCTGCAAAATTTGATAGTCAAATCAGAGTCTGGGCTAGAGGTAGGAATTTGGAATTGTGAAGTAATCCCTCTACCTTAAAAACAAATCCCTAAATCCCAAGGTTGAGGGGGAACCAGATTGTGTGATCGTCACTGTATTCATTCAACAGTCATAAGATGCATCAGGGAGTGAGGATATGAAAGCATTTCTTTCCCGTTCAACAGTAGCCCCTACCAACATGATATTTATAGTAGGGACTAAACTTTCCTTTTGACCCCAGAGAGCAGCAGCGACCCTTCCCTCAATTCTTTCTAGTTCAACTGAGACAAAGGTTAAAGATCTAAACAAAGCTTCTGCAAACTCAGCACTTCTCAGTGTGTTCTAGAAAGCAATAGTCATTGGTCTATGTAAAAAAAGAGGTCAGAAATGCTGGTGTTACAAAAGAAAAATAGCTTTTTTAAATTGCAAAAGTTTTGTTTTATTTTACTTTATTTTGTTTTTACTGGACTCTATAGTTTTGAAATTATAAATGTTGACTGCCAATAAGTGAGAGGAGGCTATAAACTGCTGAGTATTTGAGAGATTTTGAACTGGAGAATAGTTTTTAAAAATTCTAAGCATTACATAGATAATTTGGTTCACAAAATATTCCATATTATGTCTGTTTCAAATTCACCTCCAAGATCCCAGTACTGACATGTTATTTTTCTCCAGACTGTTGAGCAAGACAGGTCAATCGCTCTTTCCTGTCTAGATGCGGCTTGTCTTGATTCTTGTCTGTGGATCCACTTCTTACCTGGATCTTTGGCATGAAGGTTGATCTTATCTTCATTCTCATAATTACAATTAATTTTGTAAGTTTTAGCTGAGTAATAATCATTCAATACAACGTAATTATACAATATATGTTATGGGCTATGTTGTGTCCCTCCCAAAACTTAAATATTACAGTCAGAATGTGGCTTTATTGGAGATAGAGTCTTTATAAGGGTGATTAAGTTAAGATGAGGTAATTAGAGTGGACCCTAATCCAGTAGTACTAGTACCCTTATAAGAAAAAGAAAGTATACAGAGGGAAGATGTTGTGAAGACATTTGGAGAAGAGGAACATCTAGAAGCTAAAGAAAGAGGCCTGGCATAGATCCTTCCCTCCTGGCTCCCAGAAGGAACATGGAGCTTTCAAAACGCTTAGAAAATAAATTTCTGTGGTTTAAGCCACACAGTTCTGTGGTGCTTTGTTACTGCAGCTCTAGCAAACGAATGCAGGTACAATGTTTATGTTTAATGAAGAATGAGGAAAAAGAAAACTGGTATTGTTACTTTCTTAGATAGAGTTAGGCATCTTCATAAAAAACATTTTTGGAGCCACAGTAAAGGATTATTGAAAATGATATTATAGGAAGAGGATAAAATTGATCAGAGGAAGAAACTTAAAGAAACGTCTTTTTAAAGGAAAAATAGCGGAAGAAGTGAATGCAGGAGATATGATCATTGATATGGTCGTTGACGGGCAATAGCATAAAATTAATGGGCCATAGAGGTGAATGATCGCCAACATTAAATTCTGAAACATAATCATCATCTTTGACAAACATAGAAAAGTCAGATTATTATCTTATGTAGAATTGCCAATATAAAGTAATCAGATAGGGTAATCTAAGTTGTATGAATATGAATTCAGCCAATTCTAAACTACCAGGTAGTTTAAGCAGAGAATTGTTTTCAACAAATGAAACTTATGAATTGTAAAAAGCACATAGATGTTGCCATGTTTTTGAAAAATAGAATTCAGCTGGGCTCGGTGGCTCAGCCTGTAATCGCGCGCCTTTGGGAGGCTGAGGTGAGTGGATTGCCTGAGCCCGCGGGTTCGAGACCCGCCTGGGCAGCGAGACCTCATCTCTACAATAAATCAAAAAATCAGCCGGGTGTGGTAGCGCATGCCTGTAATTCTGGCTACTTGGAAGGCTGAGGCGGAAGGACCGCTGGAGCCCAGCAGGTCGAGGCTGCGGTGGCCAGGAGCGGCCACTGCACTCCAGTCTGGGCGACCGAGTGAGACTCCAATTCAAAAAAAAAAAAAAGAAAAATAGAATTGAGTTGATATAATAAATTTTAAAAAATTCAAGTTATTTGGAAACTATCTTAGGCCAAGGGGGGATTTCTAGAGTCTCTGTCCTAGGGGAAAGTTTGAAGAGAACTGGAAAGAGATCTTTGAAGATTTAGAAAGGATAGAGGGCACCACCGATGTGACCTGTGACTCTCTTGTGACCAACCAACCCCTGTTGGAAGTTGTACCCTGTAGAGGGGAAAAAAATGAGATAAAAGCTGGCCAAATTTGAAACTACTGCCAACAACACATTGTTTACACCTTTCAGTTAAGCAGTTCTAGAAAATCCCATAATTTAGTATACATTTGTGGCTCCTCCTGGTGGTTTAAGAAAAAAAAGCAGAGATGAAAAAACTTTTTCAGTCTGTGCAGTAGAATTCACTCTTTCAACATTTGATATTGATTGCAAATATATTTTGTCCTCTATTTGAAGAACACAACAATATACACCATGGCAACAAGCGCATCACACACATACTTCATTTCAGCCACCCCAACAAGACTAACAATAGTAACCATTTTCATTTCTCTCATTAACTCCAAGCAGTATTTTTAGCCATCTGTAAAGCCAAAACTCTCTTTTATTATCTTGAAGAAAAACTGTCATGCTGAATTTTAAAATAGCTGTCATGCTGAATATAATGGGTGTATTTCCTCACATCATTATGTATTTCATTGTGTTCAGCATATTAGATTCTTTCTTATTTTCTAGTTCATGTATATGTTATAAAATAATTATTCAGATAGTGATAAAAATGAATGTGTTTTGTTTACATTTAGGTGCATTCAATCTTTATCTGGAGTGCATAGACTTCTAACATTAGGCAAAAAATGTGCTAAGCAAAAAGAAGAATTGAACTCCTTTTATAAGATTTAACTTCTGCTGTTTCTTTTTCTCTTTCTCTATTAATGGATAAACTAGGAGTAGGAGGGTGTGATGGAGCTGAGTTCTAGGAGGAGATTGAACAGCTCTCTCTTCGCTTTCCTTCCCTTTATTGCACTTACATGATCCAGTAAGACACTTCAGAAATTTTAGATACTTTGGGGTCATTTTTCAACAACCCAATATTTTACTGTAGATATATGAAGTTAGTGAAGACAGAGCCTGGTTAACATAATTTGTCAATATTTTCATCATTCTTGACAAAATAATAATAATAGTGATAATTTGACATCCTACTGCCTTAAAAACAATTTAAAAAGTTCTAGACAATCTTTTGTCCAGACAGAGGCTCAGCCAATATGGAATCCTATAGATTTCTACAATATGTTTCCTACAAAAGGTCTCCTATAATGTGTTCATACTGTGCTTCGAATTATAAAAATCTATTTATTTAATGTTTATATCAACTGTTTACATTTGAATCAGTATCTTGGTTTTTCTCATTGTGTGGGGAAACGATCAGGAAGTTTGATCAGTGTATAAACAATGGAGAGAAGACCTGAACTGTGATTCAAAGCACAGGGCTTTGTATATTAGGCTCTTGGCTTCCTATGTAAACAATAGAGATGACTGGGTGTCTAGAGCCGCAGAAATTCACCCAAGCACAGCAGGTTACTGACTGGTTTCTAAAATGCTTTGCTGTTGAAGTTCATTTTGGCAGGCAGGAATGAGCTCATACACCAACGCCTGGGGAAAACATTCAGATCATCTTGGGTTTGAGGCTGCTGCATTGTTACCAGCATGTGTTGTGACCTTTTGCATTACATGAGGAAGGGAGCTCAGTGGACAAACTCCTATATGGCTTGAACTCCCCTCCTCCCTGTTCAACATTTTGTTATGAAAAAGTTAAAATAGGCCAGATTTGGTGGCTCAGCCTGTAATCCTAGCACTTTGAGAGGCTGAGGCGAGTGGATTGACTGAACCCGCGGGTTCGAGACCAGACCGGGCAACTTGGCGAGACCTCATCTCTATAATAAATAAAAAATTAGCCAGGTATGGTAGCATGTGCCTATAGTTCAGGCTCCTTAGAAGGCTGAGATGGAAGGATCCCTGGAGTCCAGTAGGTCGACGCTGGGGTGTTTGTAAGTGTGCCACTGCACTTCAGCCTGGGCAATGCAGTGAGACTCCGACTCAAAAAAAAAAAAAAAAAAAAGAAAAAGAAAAAGTTAAAATATTTATATAGTGAATATTCCTAAGTCTGTCATCTAGGTTCTACAAGTAAACTTTCAGATAGTTTACTTTTAAAATAATAGTGATGTCATTCAAAACTGAACTTTACTCTTGTATCTGCTGATATGAAGATACAAATAATCCTATTTCTAACCTGTCTGCTGAATTATCGAAGGAACTCTCCCAAAATATTCACTCTTAAAATATTATCCTATATTTAACCTAAGTTAAGTTATAGTTCCTGGTATGAATCAACTGAGAATGTCAGCAAACTTGTGTTTGATTCTGACTGGTAAAAGATTTGTATTACAATTGAGTTACTCCACAACACTCACCTATCCCAATACATTAAAAATGCTAGCTCTACTTTTTTTTTGAGTTGGAGTCTCACTCTGTTGCCCAGGCTGGAGGGTAGTGGCACACTCATGGCCACCATAGCCTCGGCCTGCTGGGCTCAGGTGATCCTTCCACCTCAGCCTTCCAAGTAACTGGAACTACGCTAGCTCTATTTCCTTCCCCAGCTCTCTCAAGTCATTTTTCTAAGGGTGGAAAATAGACATTGAAAGCAGGAAACCTTCTTGGAAAGCCTCTCTCTCATAGTAGTGTTTCCATTCTGCATCTCTTGTGGATTTTGACAGAAAGAGACTGCTTCTTAGAGTTTTTATTGTGTAGTCCTCATTCTCTATATTTGTCCAGTGGTTCTCATCTGAAGATTTATGAAGGCAGCAGTTATACCATTGAGGCCTGATTGGTTTAATGTTAGGTCTTTGAAGTTACTAGCTTCAGAGGACAATATTCATATTTTAATTTTGTTTGTTTGCTTGTTTTTGTAGAGAGGAGGTCTCACTGTGTTGCCCGAGCTGGTCTCGAACTGCTGGGCTCAAACAATCCTCTTGTCTTGCCCTCTCAAAGTTCTAGGATTACAGGTTGTGAGCCACTGAGCCCAGCCTTCATTAGTAATATAAAAGTCTACAAATTGTGCTGGTAGATTTTCTGATTATGCTTCACAGCTCTCCCCTGCAAGGCAGGATGTGGGACTGAAGATTCAGAGACAGCTGGGCTCGGTGGCTCAGCCTGTCATCCCGTGCCTTTGAGAGGCTGAGGTAAGTGGATTACTTGATCCCACGGGTTCGAGACCCACCTGGGCAGCGAGACCTCATCTCTATAATAAATAAAAAAAATCAGCCGGGCGTGGTAGTGCATGCCTGTAATTCTGGCTACTTGGAAGGCTGAGGCGGAAGGATCGCCGGAGCCCAGTAGGTCGAGGCTGCGGTGGCCGGGAGCGGTCACTGCACTCCAGTCTGGGCGACAGAGTGAGACTCCAACTCAAAAAAAAAAACAAAAACAAAAAACAAACAAACAAAAAAGATTCAGAGACACTAGACTCTGATTAAAAAATGTACTCTGGTCTAGGTTAATAGAATTAGAGTGTTCAAAATTCAAGTAAGTTCAGGTTAACTCTCTAGTTTTTATTAATAATTGAGCTGTGTAATAATCTAGATAAATTATATCTTCTGCATATAAATAGTTAATTTTTTTCTAGTTAAGTATGTCATATTGTACATGTCATTTAAGGATATTTTATGTTTTAAAATATATGCGAAGACTCATTATAAGAAATATAAACTTAAAGAATTTGAGGTGCTTTCAGTGCTAGTTTTATATAAAGCCCTGACTGTGCTTTGGTACCACATTCACACAAAACTGGCAACTTGTAAAAACCCCAGAGGAGTAACCAGGAGAGGGTGTTTTCCTAAGTTACTCATTCAGGGAACTGTTGGTGGTGGGAGAAGAAACACATGCAGAGAAGAAATGACTTTTGACCCTGGTAACATGTAGTTTGGAAAGTCTTCAACACATCTAAGATGCCTTTTACATTGTGTGACTGCAACAGATATCTTTGTAGGAGACATTTTTACAGAAAGCAGTAGCAAAGTGTTTGCTTTGGAGGAGTTTCACTGCTATGCATTTCTGGTATTTTAGATTATGAATTATCAAATGGGAAGAATTGCTAGAGTAACAGCATAGAAGGTAAGTGAGTAGGTGTAGCAGTTTAGAGTGAACATGAGTGCTTGTAGATAACAAAACAGTGTTCAACCTTCTGTGTTCATATTTCTCTTTACTTTGGCACCTTAGATGACACACATGACACATATTCAATTCAGTTTTTCACGTATCAACCATCTAATGATTTCAAAACATTGCATGGGTCTAGAGTCCCATCCTCCTATCTTGTTCATGCTAGGCTGGCATACAAGGAAGGTATCTTCTTTTCTAGCTCAAACTTCCTCTATCCCAGTGCTTCCTCACTGGGACAGGGGAAGGCAGGGTAAGTGGAGGGGCAGACAGTGCTGGGCTGTAAGCACTGATATCTTTGCTTACAGCCCAGCCGTGCAGCCTGTTGATACTCTCTTTACTCAGTTTGGTTGGGAGATGGGGGCAGGAAATAAACAATATCCCTTTATTCTTTGCTTCAGATATAACCAAGTTCAGGTTGGAGGCTGACTCCCTGGCCTGCCTTTGTTAGAAGGTGGCAGGTCTTTGGGGAAGGGAATGCCAGACTAACTGCTTGTGGAAGAACAAGGAAATGACCAACTGACTCCTAGGTCTGTAATCTCCAGATAACTGTGAAGATCATCACCCACCAACAGGATTGCTTGACCCTGTGGGAGGCAGTATCAGAAAGAAATTTAACTCAGGAGTTTTTTTTTTTTTCTGGTTTGTTTTCTATGGAAACAACG
Source organism: Carlito syrichta (assembly GCF_000164805.1). Lineage (NCBI taxonomy): Eukaryota > Metazoa > Chordata > Mammalia > Primates > Tarsiidae > Carlito > Carlito syrichta. The sequence goes on from NW_007246526.1 coordinate 221,779, forward strand.
AAACAACTATAACATATAAGTCTGTTGCCCAACTTTCAGACACTAAACTGTGTAACATTTCTTTCAAGAATACATTATATACAAAAAATAGGGAATTTCCCATATACTAGTTCAGATTCCAAAAAGCGACAGTATTGGTGTGCAGCAGCATAGGATTTAGAAACAGGAGAAGTGACTCAGATGCCAGAGCAAAGCTAGCATGACAAAGGAGAGGAATGAGTTCCAAATCAGGATGAAGCTTGTATGCTAGCATTTCCTCAGTGCCGTAATGAAAAGGAATCTGTGGTTTACACTGGAACCATGGAAAGATGATACAAAAGTGTGGTTGTTATGTGAAAAAGTAATCTTTTAGAAATTGTTAAGGAAACACCCTTGAAGCAGGTTAATTCACTCATCTAGTTTTTGCTGAGCATCTGCTATGTGTCCACCACACACCATTCCAGCAACTGGGATGCAGCATTAAACAAACCCCTTGCTCTCTTGGCACTAACATAGTAGTCGAAGTCAAGTATCCTCGACAGACCTTTGTATTTGTTTTTCTGGTGACCATGTTAGCAGGATCTCTTACAGGATGATGAGTGAAGTATCTTGAATGGATGATCTACTCACCTTCATAGAATTGTTGTTATTATTGTTGTGCTCTATTTCAGCCCCTACTGGAGTGTGTTCTGAGATGCAGCAGTAAGGGTCTAGGAAACCACTGTAAAGAAAACAGGTTTGAGCTGAGAAGAAATCCAGCCTATGTATGTTTTGTAAGGAAGAGGAAACAGTTTGCTATAGGCCAGTTGATATAGTCACTTCCAGTTCCGAGACTTAGGGATGGAAATGGAGAATGAATAGTACCTGGAGAGTCAGCATCTGATGAACTTGAGATCTGTCTCATCACTTCCTTTTGTTAAATAGCAACATCTAAAAGATGTACAATGCCTCATGATTTACAATCTTCTTTTATCTACTATGTATTATTAGAACTTAGCAATAATCCTTTAGGTAACTAGGAAAGGCAATATCAACCTAATTGTGTGCATGAAGACAGGTAGGTGGACTAGCAGAAGGAGGTTAGAGTGTTTTATTCTACTCATAGCTTTTAATCAGGGCTTCATATATAAGATTTTGCTGGGCAACTCAAATGGTAAAACCATTTCCATGGTCTCAAAACAGTCCATGGGAGGATGCAGATTTTCTAGGTGGTTCAGGTCCAATGGGAATGACTCTGCTTACTTTGTGTAGGCAAATGCTACTTTTATTTATGTGTAGGTATATCTCTAAGTTGTGCTATCTGCTAGGTAACCCTAGAGATCTAGTTTCTCTTGTATTTTAAATGAGAAAACTGAGACAAAAAGAGCTGATAAGTTTCTAAAGTTAAAAATTCTTACTTAATAGTGTAGTAGAAACTCATATAATAACTTCAGTAGGACAATTTACATTAAAATTTTGATGAAAACGAAGTTCATTGACATGGACATATGACAAAACATGTGGCCTCCTGATTCATTGACTCCTCTTAGCCATAATATTTATCTACCAAATTTCCTTTTATTTGTAGTGGTGTTTGATATTTAGTATAGCTAATTAGTTTTGGGGATGAAAATAAGCCCTGGTGCCTCTGAAGAGCTCAGCAGCCTTGTACAGCATGTTCTCATTAGACTTCCATAAAGTTAGTCTCTAGATCACCAGATGTTAAGAAATAACACAGTGGGATAAATTTTAAATCAATAGTTTCAGAAAATATTCTGCAGCCTCGTGATGTAGTCCTGTCAACTCTCCCAAAAGGTGGATATTCCTCAGAGGTCTTGGAAAGAATATTGTTTAAGAAAGAATGGCAGGAGGTCAGGGTGCCTGAAAGTTTAATAGTAAGATATGGTATGTTTATAGTCAGCCTAGTGTTGTTCTGTAGGAGTTATACATACTTTTAAATCAATAGATTATAGGCAGCATGTACACACACACACACACACACACACACACACACACAGACACACACACACAAGCACATGTATATATGTGCACACACAAAGTTTTTTGATTTTAGATAGTTCATGACTGTATCCTTCCAAGATAAAAATTAAGAAATTTAACATTGAATTCCATAGCTCCATAGGCATTAATGAAATTATGATATTAAAGCTAGCTAAATTAATACTTTTTAAAAATAATACAGGTATTTAGAGAATGATTTAATAAGTATTGGAGACCCAGAAGGGGGAGGAGAGAAGGGGTGATCCTTGGGTCCCCTCCCACTGTGGGAACTTTTATTTCCTCTCAATAAATCCTCTGCTTTCAAAAAAACAAAAAAACCGTCAGACTTCTTTGCTATTCTACACATGTAAAACTATCTGTACCCCCTAAAGCTTTTGAAATAAAGAAAAATATAATGCAGGTAATGAGCCAAAACAATAGACTGGAGGTCATTAAAATACTATCATGATCAGAGTCTCACTAATAATCGAAGCCAAAAAGTCCCTTCTCTTTGATGTTAGACAATATTCATTCTGAGTCTGTTCTCCGACTAAACCCAGGCACTTCTCTTAAATCCAGCATGTTTGCCAGGGGGATTTCTTGTATATCTGTCTGGTTTGTCTGAGAGTTACATACCTATGTCTGGTTCTGTTTCAGAGAGAGATTCCAATTTATCATCTCTAAGGCATCCATGTAGATCAACATTTCATGTTTTCAAATGACGAGTATTTCAGAAAAGAAGACATCAGTTTTGAGGGGCATAGTAAAAAATAAGGAAGTGTCCCATTGCTTGTCTGAGCACCAGCGTTGTCTTCTTCCCTCTTCACTGCCACCATGTACATGGTTGGTGTGATGGTCATTTTGAGGAGTTCACTTGGTTAAGCTACACACTCCCTAATTATTCAAACTCTAATCTAAGTTTTGCCATAAAAGTATTTTGTAGATGTGATAAAATCTACAATCTGACTTTAAATAAGGGATATTATCCTAGATATTTGGGGTGGACCTGATTCAATCAATTGAAAGGTCTTAACAGCAGAGCTGAGGTTTCCTTGATGAAGAAGATATCCTCCTGACGACAGCAGCTTCAACCTGTGCTCGAGTTCTAGTTTGCTTTTCCTGATGTCCTGCCCATGAATTTTAGACTTGCCTAGCTGGCCACACATTCCCACAAATCAATTCCTTGCAATAAATCTCTTAATATATATCTTTTACTGATTCTATTTCTTTGGTTGAGTGTTGACTGACATAGCTGAGAATTAATATGATTTTTGAGAACTATTTAACTTGGACCCAGCAGTTGACTCCTTTGGTCCCTGTCATAGTTCTCATCAAATGAAAAATCAAAGAGATTGGGAAGTCTCAGGATGTCCATTTTAAAAGGAAAGAAATGTCAAACTTCCTAGTGCCCAAGTTTCAGTTCATTTATAGATTTTTTCCTTGGTGCCCTATCCACTTTATATTTTTTAAAAATTTGATCTGTCAGAGGCAACTATTCTTACTACAGTTAATTTTCTTGGACAATTTACTTGAAAACCTGCTCAAAAAAGCAGTCATTTTGTTGTTATTGATTCAACTGTTATATATTGCTTAGGGTCACGATTCAACTGTTATATATTGCTTAGGGTCACGATTCAACTGTTATATATTGCTTTGGCTAACATTGGGTATAAAACTATCCTTTTATAATTGACCGGATTATGTTAACCCACATAAAAATGATCTAAAGTTTTTGTTTTTTACTTATAGTAGTTATCCTAAACTATGCATGCTCAAGAGTCTTCAACTTATTTATTATAACTCTTATTTTCCTGTTTCTCAAAGATGAATATATAATCGTAATTCAACATTTTCTCAGACATGCTTAATCTTCTTTTGGGTATAGTAGGCATGAAAAAAAGTCACCTTAAACACCTTTACTCTTGTTTTTTAATTGATATACAGTGATACATAAAGGGTATTTTAATCTAAATTTTCTCTTTTGATTTTGGCCACTCTTATGTATATCAGGTGTGTGGAAACCAAGCTACCGATGGGCTAGGAGAATCCTTTAGAACTAGATGATTCTGTGTCCCAGCGAATCTTATCTCTCTTCCTCACCATCACAGCTTCCAGGAGCAGGAGAGGCTCAGGGCCAAAGGAGAACAGTTTTACCTGGGGCCTGAAGGAGCAACATCTTGCTAACTGGGACGTATAGGGTGTGGGCACAATGACTCCAATCTGTTGCAGGAGAAGCTTGAGGTGTGGCACTACTTCTGCCATGAATGTGATCCTCTCTTAAACCTATTCCCATTTTTTTTGAATCAGGATGGAGTGACATCATTTGTGACTTGTTTCATATACCACTATACCTGATTCATAGCATCCTGCAAAGCTTTAAGAGAATATCATCTTTTCCTTTAATCTTTTAATCATTTATTACTTCTATTCATCAAACATGTATCAAATGTATATTACTTAGTGCCAGATCCTGTGGTACATGCTGGTGAGAGAAATAGGAATTGTGAAATAATTAGAATTTTAAAAATTGCATCTTTAGGGTATTTCCTTATATTTTGAAATCAATCTCTTTTAATTAAGTTTGAAACAGTGTATATGTTAAAGATCATGACTTTAAAGCAATAGAAAAATTTAAAAACATTTAAATGTTGATGGTTAAAGATATGCATGTGTGCACATACACACATACTTTTTTTATGCTTAGTATTTTTAATAAAAATAAGATCAAAATTCTGCCAGTGTCCTGTAATCCCAGAAAGTACAATTTGCATAATGTTGGCATAGCTTTCTTTTTATTTTATTTTATTATTATTTTTAATTTTAAAGATGTGGGTTACAATTTAGGGTTAGGTATACAAATGTTCATTATGTAGGTACCCTTGTTGATGAGGTGTGCTCCCCCCTCCCCAGCAGTTTCCCACTACTGCCAATCCCTTTATTATAGTATTATGATAATTATTCAAGGACCACTTATGAGTGAGAACATGTGGTACTCGCTTCTTTGTTTCTGTGATAGATCACTCAGTATTGCAGACTCTAAGTCCATGCAAATTGCTGTGAAGTTCATAATTTTGTCCTTCTTTATGGCTGTGTAATATTCCATTGTGCATACATACTACTTTTTTGTTTCTATCCTGTCCTCTTTCGATGGGCAGCATGATTGGTTCCATGTTTCTGCTATTGTGAATAATGCTCCAGTAAACATGTATGTGCACGTATCTTTTTTGTAGAGTGATCTGAGTTCCTCTGGGTATATTCCCAGTAGGGGGATTTCAGGGTCGCATGGTAAGTTGATGTTTAGATCTTTTAGGAGTCGCCAAACTGTTTTCCACAGAGGTTGGACTAGTTTACACTCCCACCAACAGTGTAGAAGTGTTCCCTTTTCCCTGCATCCTCTCCAGCATCTGTTGTTTTTTAAGTTATTGATGATGGCCATCCTGACTGGAGTTAGGTGGTATCTCAGTGTGGTTTTGATTTGCATTCCTTTGATAACTAGTGAGGCTGAGCTTTTTTTCATGTATCTGTTGGCGCTCATATGTCTTCTTTGAGAAGTGTCTATTCATATATTTTGCCCACTTTGTAATGGGGCTGTTTGTTTTTTCTTTTCAGTATGTTTGAGTTCCTTGTAGATTCTAGATGTTAGGCCTTTGTCAGATATACAGTTGGCAAATATATTTTTCCAGTCTGTGGGCTGTCTCCCCACTCTCTTCATGGTTTCTTTGGCTTGGCAGAAGCTTTTCAGTTTGATGAGGTCCCACTTGTCTGTCTTACCTCTTATGGCATGGACACTTGGAGTTTTGATCAGGAATTGGTTGCCAGTTCCAATTTCCATAAGGGTGTCCCCTGCATTTTCTAAGGTTCTTATAGTTTAAGGTTTTACGTTTAGGTCCTTGATCCATTTTGAGTTGATTTTTGTATATGGGAGATTGTTTTAATTTTCTGCATGTAGTCAGCCAGTTTTCCCAGCACCATTTACTGAATAGGTTCACACTTTTCATATGTCATATTGATCTGAGAATTGAGTCAGCTTTCTTCCCAAAAGCGTTTCTGTCCTGATTGTATGGAAGATTTAGTACTCATAGATACATTTCAAGGTCAAGCCTGTTGCTCAGCTTTGCTTTCATAAACTGAAGTTTTAGAAATTCAGTTTAAAGAAATACATGCTAAGGAAAAGGTACTAATAAACACTGCCTGCATACTGACTTTAAGTATAATGAGGAGCTATTTCATCCTAAAGTTCTTACCTATAAAGTACTCTTGATTGCTGACTCAAACTCCTCTCAAGATTTTGACAAAGATGGAAAATCAGGCACCTAACAAACTTCCAAATTGGATGTTCTCTCTCTCACACACTCTCTCTCTCTCTCTTTTTTTTTTTTTAAGACAGAGCCTTGCTCTGTTGCCCAGGCTGTGATCATAGCTCACCACAGCCGCAAACTCCTTGGCTCAAGAAATCCTCCCACCTCAGCCTCCTGAGAAGCTGGGACTAGGGGCATGTGCCACCATGCCTAGTTAATTTTTTAGTTTTTGGTAGAGACAGGGTCGCTATGTTGCCAAGGCTGGTCTCAAAATCCAATTGGCTCAGGATATTCTTAACTAACAACCAAATTCATCCAGATTTTCTTTCCTTGAAATCCTATCAAGAACCTTGTGTTGGATACCTTTATCAGGTCAAGGACATTAAAAACCCTGTAGCACTCATTTGCTTCATTCATGGCTATATTTGGATTGTAAAAGCTTGAGTATTATGAGCAATGTATTCGGCAGCTCAGACTGCCATAACAAAATGTCGTGGACTGAGTGGCTTAAAACCAGAAGTTTATTTATTTCAAACTGGCAACATCTTTGCTTGTATAATCCCATCTCTAGTCCTGGCTTCTACTGATGGCTGCTTAAGTTCATGTGTTACACCACCAACTTTTTACCTAATGATTGTTCAGCCACATCCCTAGTGTTCTCTTTAAAGCAAGCTTTCTCGTTTTTTCGCAATATGGATAGGCTGAGAATTTTCTAAGTCTTCAATTTCTGGTTCCTTTTTGCTTGCTTCTTCAACTCATCTCCCTCCTTTCACAGTTTACTAGAAATATTCAGGAGAAACTAAGCTGCTCCTTCAGCATTTTGTTTTTCTTCTTGAGTCAGAGTCTCACTGTGTCACCCAGGCTGGAGTGCAGTGGCACAATCACAGCTCACTGCAGCCTCAACCTCCTGGGCTCAGACGATCCTTCTATCTCAGCCTCCTCAATTAGCTGGGACTACAGGCATGTGCCACCGAGCCCAGCTAATTATTTATTTTTTATTTTCTAAATAAATGTTACTTTCTGTAGAGACAAGGTCTCGCTATGTTGCCCAGGCTGGTCCTGAACTCCTGGACTCAAGCAGTCCTCCTGTCATGGCCTCCTGGAGTGCTGGGATTACAGACATGAACAACCATACCTGGCCTCTTCAACACTTTGTTTGAAAATTTCCTCACATAAATATCAAATTTTATCTTTCACAAGTTTTATCTCTCATGAAACTGTAGAACACAGTTCAGCCAAGTTCTTTTCAATTATACAATAAGGATTGCCTGTCCTCCAATTTCCAGTAACATGTTTTTCACTTCTGTCTGAGGTCTTCCCAGATTGGACCTTAATGTCCATATTTCTACCAACATTCTGCTCATTATTATTTTATGCATTTTCTAAGAAGATGGAGACTTTCTCTCTAACTTTTCTCCTCTTTTATTTCTTGGCTTCTGCCAGAATCACCCATAAAATCCATACTCTTAGCACACACCTCAGAACCCCTTTAACTGCTACCCATTACCTCATTCAAAAATGAATTCTGCATTTTTAGGTATTTCTTGATACCAAAATCTATATTAGTCAGCTTTGGCTGCCATAACAAAGTACCATTAACTAGGTGACTTAAAAAACAGAAATGTATTTCTTATAGTTCTGGAGACTTTGAGATATGAGTGCCAGCATGATTAGTTTCTGATAAGAACTCTTTTTCTGACTTCTCATTGTGCTCTCAAATGGCAAAGAGAGATAGAAAAACTAGCTCTCTGGGGATCTCTTCTTACAAGGGCACCAATCTCATCAAGAGGGCTCCCCCCTTATGAACTCGCTAAATTTAATTGCCTCCCAAAGATCCCATCTCCAAATAGTATCACATTATGGGCTAAGGCTTCAATGTAAGAATTTTGGGAAAGTGTATCAGTGCCTAGCAAGTAACAACAGTGGTGCTTGCTCTTTAACATTGACATCTGTTTCTAAAATGTATCTATAATTGTGAAACCCATTCAAATGTTTCTAAAAACTGGAATTAGGTAGCTCTTTTCTTCTGATATCCTTTATCAATTCACTGAAAAATACGTAGAGTATACTTTCTGTAAGCCATACATTATTGTGAGTGTTGGAAGTATGAAAGGAAGCTGGAACTACAGGCATGCACCACCACACCTGGATATTTTTTTCATTTATTGAAGAGACGAAGTCTCGCTGTGTTGTCCAGGATAGTCTCAAACACTTGGTCTCAGGCAATCCTCTCACCTCTGCCTCCCAAAATGCTGGAATTTTCAGGTGGTAGCCACCGTGCTTGGCCGCAATTTTTTTTTTTGCTTATCCATTCACACAAACATATTTTCATTTGACTGACAGTCTGGAACATTTCATTCATTGCTAGCAGCTTGGATACTGATATTTGGATCTGAATGGAACACTTGAATGCATTAATAAAAACGAGTATTTGTCAACTGTTTCTTTTTTCTTTTCTATGGCATCTATCATCTATCTATCTAGGAGGAGGGACCCCCCCCAAAAAAACCTCTGTAATTTACTTATTAAAAATTGTGAATTTATTCTTACATGTGTAAACTTCAGTCACTTTCAAAGTATTCTCCATCTAATGCAATACACCTATTGAGATGATTTTTCCACTGCTCAAAACAGTTTTTGAACTTGTCAGTTTTGAGGCCATTTAGAGCTACTGCCATTTTTTGTTTCAACTCTTCAAAATCAGTAGATCATTTCCCTTTAAGGACTTTTCATCTAGGGAGACACAAAAAAGTCACTCAGAGTGAGATCGGGTAAATAGGAAGGGTGGAGCACAGGAGTCATGCTGGTTTTGGTCAAAAATTGCTGAACACTCAGCATGATGTGGGCAGGTGTGCTGGCAAATCACCCATCACGAAATGCATTGAAAGATTCTCCACAAAAAATTCACTGAAACTGAACGCAGCCTTTCACAAGGCTAGCTGGTACACTGATGTGGATGGGTTCCTGGAACACTTACCTAGAGCGGGAAGCCTGTATTACAAGGGGCCTGCCCTCCAAAAGATAATTGCATCTCTTTTTGACCCCCCTTCATATTCTTTAGAAGTCTTATACACTGCTGGTGGTGGGAATGTATAAGGGTAAAAATACTTTGGAGAACATTTTGGCAGTGTTTTAAACATAAACCTACCAAACTCAACCATTCCACCACAGAGAAATGAAAGCATAAATCCATACAAAGATTTGAATGCAAATATTTATAGCAACTTTATTGGTAATAGCCCATACTGAAAACAACCCAAATGTTTATCAACTGGTGAATGAATAAACCAAAAAGATAAACTACTGATACATATAATAACATAGTCAATTCTCAAAATAATTATCTAGGTGAAAGAAGCCAGACATAAAATGAATGCACATTTCATGTAAAATTCTAAAAAATGCAAACTAATCCATAGGTGAAAGCAGATCAGTGAGTGCCTGGGGACAGAGATGGGAGTAGAGAAGGATAGATTACAAAGAAGCATGAGGAAACTTGGGACTGATGAATATGTTCATTAACTGTGGTAATGGCTGATGGGTATATATATATGTATACATGCATACATATATATATTCAGTAAGTTTTATACTTTAAATATATGCAAGTTTTTGTATATAATTATACCTTAATAAAGCTATATTTAAAAAGGAAAGCATGTGTACTACTTTTGCATATAAAACATGTACTATGCTTTAGAACACAATAGGAATAGCACATTTTATTGTACCATTCGCTTAACTTGCATCATTATATTTCATTTATCTTAATCCACATGCACTTTAGAGTTCTCTCCTAATGCTTTTGCACTCTCTGTCTGGTATATCTTCACCAGTCAAAATTATAAAGAAGTTTATTTTTCTGTAGTGATAGTATATAAAATTTTTCAAACTGCACATACATCCTTCCTCTGTAGAAATTTTTCTTTTTAGGTTTTTTGTGTTTTTTTTTTTAATTGGCAAATACAAATTATCTATATTTATAGTATATAACATGATGTTTTGAAATATGTATATCATTGTGTAATGACTAAATCGAGCTAATTAACATGTGTATTACCTCATACACTATTCTCCATGTACAATAGATCTCCCGAATTTGTGAAATTTCTGGCTGACCAAATCTATCATCTCCTCTTATTCCTCCCCTCTGTCTGTCCCTCCTCTGCTCTCCCCCCAACCACTGATAATACTGTATGCTTAATAAATATACTGACAGTATCAATCCTTTCTTCACCATGAAACCTTTCAGATGTAGAGGTAGACCCTCCATCAAATCCCTTTTGGATTTTTTCCCCTGGAGCACATTTCTAGTCAGACACTTAAAAAAGACTCCACAGAACTTTCCTGTTTTTGGAAACTGTGACATTTGTTCTTTTCTTGTCATATATATGCGCAGAAATCTTTTGGCCATGTTATCATTGGCCATATAATTAATTAGTTACTTACTTTTAATTGACAAATAAAAATTCTATATTATCTACAACACTGATATTTTAACATGTGTATACATTATTAAGTTTTTGCCTATTATTTTCTAAGTGTGGAGTCCAGTTTTACAAAATTTTGGTGTCGTCCATTGTCTGCATTGTCTGATTACATAAGCACGTGGGAAGTTGTAACTTATAAAAAAGTTGTAATTTATGAAACGTACAAACATGTGGTTCTAAATAAGATGGTCTTAATTCCTCATAATTGCCATTTTCAAGGTACATTTGGTTGTTTTGCCAAGGGCAAATGGACTCTTTCAAGCAGAAGGCAATTATGTCTGCCTTTTGTAGGTGAAATTTCCCCCTCACTCACTGGGCCCTGAGGATACAATTCGCAAAAGAGTTTATGCCCAAAATGAATGATGGTCTTTAACAACTGTAATATTTTGGACCATTTGCCAGACGTGTCCTCTTTTTCATTCAACCTCAGTCACATGGTGGCATCTATAATAATGCATTTGCCAGGATTTTCCAGGGTGATGTTTACTTAGAAATGTTAATGAATGAGGAAAAAAAGTGCTCAGTGAGCCTAGTTTAGAGCTAGTGCTGGGTGTCTAACATTATAATGATGACTGTAGATTTGACACATACTAATTGATTAGCTTTTCTCATTGTGTTGTGTAGAATACTAGAGGTTCACGAGATATTAATAGGTAGCTGGCTAAAAAAATCAGAGCATCATGGCTAAATAAATTTGAGAAGTTGTTCAGTAAACTTGAACAGATTCCTCTGCTGCAGGATTTCTCAGAATCTTCCGTATGTCATTGTGAATTTTGAATCTCTAAGATAAGCATATAGTACACAGCATTGCCTGAACATATTTGATCACAGCACTTTTTTAGAAAATTCAGAAATAATTTTTATCTTGCAGAAAATAAGCACCCTTCTAAATTCATTTGAAGAAACCTTTCTGTATATGCTTTTTGTATATATTTAATTGCAAATAAAAATAGAAGAAATCAGAAAAATAACTATACATTTAGCAAGAGTACTCCTGTCTCCATACTTGTATATGGATAAGGTATATACATATATAAAATATTGTAACACATATATCATACACAACACTATATATATGTACTTTGTGCTCTTTTAAATATTAAAAATAAACAGTTTCAGGTTATGCATTATTCTTTTCCTATTTTCCTCTGCACTACAGACATATGATAAGAGATTATTTTTTCTTAACTGAAAATATTTTACCAAAATTTAAAGAAATAATGATAATGTAGTTTCTAAAGAGTAACTATAATATAATACTTTATATTTGTGTATGCCTTACAGTTTGCCAAGCAATCTCAGGTATATTACCTTATTTTAGTCTCACAATAATTACCCTGAAGAGAAGACAAGCCCAGCATGACTTTCTTTTGCATTCAGAAAATGGCTATCATTATTTCCTTTTGCATTAAGAAAAGTTCAATGACTTAATGAAGATCACATAGCCTTGGACTACCATTTGGTCAGCCTTGCCATTCTGCCCCTCACCTGAGAGAGGAAGAAAAAGGACAAAATTCCTAAAGCCAATACGTATTTTAGAACTATTCAGTGCTTTTTAAAACTGTTTTGATTCACTAAAGAACATCTAAAATTTTGAGTATGAAACCAGTAGGTTTTTAGCAGTATACTAAAATCTTCTTCCTACTCCTCAAAAAAAAAAGAATAAACGTCTATTCTCCACTTTCAGAATTCCAACCATCAACAAAGGATTTGGTCCATGGATTTTAATTTTAATTTTATTTGAACCCTTAGAATTCTCTCCTGCTTTTCTTGGAAAGCATCATAGGAAAGATGATTTGACAATGCGATAAAGTGTCTTAGAGATGACCAAAACCAGAGAGATAAAAGGACTTGGTCAATAACATATAAAAAAGTTGTGGCAATTGGGAGTGACAGGGAGGAAAAAACTTTTTCTCTGTGATCTTAGGCTCAGTGACTAGGAACCTGCAAATTTAACTGATGAAGAATAAGCACAAGAAAAGGAATACAAATCTTATTTTATGTGCATGGGAGTTCACGTAAGATGACTAAAAGAAAATGACTCAAAGAGAAGAAGTGAAGCCCAATGAAGTAGTTAGGCTAGCGAGCTTATATATCTTTTAACAAAGAAATAGAGGTTTGTCTTCAAGGGATGATAAATTGTGGGAAAATGAATGAAATATATGAGTGAAACTAATGGAAGATAAAGGTTATTTTAGTATGTTTCAGTTCCTTGTAGATCCAGGATGTTAAGCCTTTGTCAGACCTAGAGTTGGCAAATACTTTTTCCCAGTCTGTAGGCTGTCTCCCTGCTCTCTTGATGGTCAAAAGACATGAACAGACACTTCACAAAAGAAGACATTCGAGCAGCCAACAAACACATGAAGAAATGCTCACCCTCACTAATCATCAGGGAGATGCAAATCAAAACCACACTGAGATACCACCTAACTCCAGTCAGAATGGCAATTATCAACAACTCAAAAAATAACAGCTGCTGGAGAGGGTGTGGTGAAAAGGGAACACTTCTACACTGTTGGTGGGAGTGTAAACTAGTGCAACCTCTGTGGAAAGCAGTGTGGCGATTCCTAAAAGCTCTAAAAATTGACCTTCCATATGACCCTGCAATCCCCCTACTGGGAATATACCCTGAAGAACACAAATCACTCTATAAAAAAGATACCTGCACACGTATGTTTATCGCAGCATTGTTCACAATAGCAAGAACCTGGAAACAACCATGCTGCCCATCAAAAGAGGACTGGATTAAAAAAATGTGGTACATATACACGATGGAATACTACACAGCCATAAAAAAGAACAAAATCATGAATTTCGCTGCAACCTGGATGGAACTAGAGTCTATAATACTGAGTGACCTCTCACAAAAACAAAAATCCGAATATCACATGTTCTCACTCATATAATGGACCTTGAACATCCAATGCAATACTATGAGAAAATGACTGATGGTACTGGAAACTATGAGGGGGAGGGGGATGGGATTAACAGTAGCAAATATCTGTCGGGGGATGGGAAAACACTTCTTATCTACTGGGTGCCTGAATGAAACGTCATTGTACACCTAACCCTTAACTGTACCCCACAAAACCATAATAAAAAGTACTGATTAATGAAAAAAAAAGAGGTTATTTTAGTAAGATTTGTTTACACGGATTCATCTTAGAGCCAGTGGTGTGTCTATGATGATAGGAGTTGCTGTCTTCCTGGTACAGGAGAAAGGGATATCTTCACAAAGAGAAATTTATGTCCTGCTTTTAGGTAGGATAAGGAGAGGGCAGGGAACTCTCCCTGCCTACCTTGCTTTCCAACTGCTATCAGTTCAAATTAATTCTTGTTGTGAATTGTTATATTTTGGGATGACATATTCTGATTTCTTTCAGGAGTGAAATCTGAGATTCTTTAATTCACCGTCCAATGTTTTTTCTATTTGTACTATACTGACCAATGTGATTATGGAGGAAGATAATCTGATAAGCGAGTTGAAAGTTTTCCAGGGATATGGAATAATCATCAGGAAAAAAACAACAGAAATTTAGAAAAACTGAATGTAGTAGACAAAGAATTTTGAGCAAACAAGGAAAACTAGATTTGTGCACACAGCTTTTAGTAGATCAAATCACCTACTAGCAAAATGACTTGAAATTACCAATCCATTTACATGGCTGTTTATCATAGTCTTTAAGACTGAACAATGTCATTAGGATTTTTTTTTGTCTTTTTGAGTCAGGGTCTCACTCTCTCACCCAGACTGGAGTGCAGTGGAATGATCATGACAATCACAGCTCACAGCAGCCTTGACTCCTGAGCTCAAGTGATCCTTCTGCCTTGACATCCTGAGTAGCTAGGACTACATGTGTGCAACACTATGCTTGGCCAAATTTTTAATTGTTATTTTTTTGTAGAGACAAGTTTTCACAATGTTGCCCAGGCTGGTCTTGAACTCCTGGGCTCTAGCAATCCACCTGCCTCCGCCTCCCAAAGCGCTAGGACTACAGGTGTGAGCCCCTACACTCAGCAGATTGTTGATTTTATTATCATCATCCTCATATCCAAACTATCATCATTGTGAAAAACAATATAATCAGATAATGACTACCTATTTGTCTATTTTCCTAAATGACAAGAATAATTTCTTAAAAAGTTGAGCTCATGTCTGAGATGGTATAGATATCAGATGCTAATATCAGATGTTGAACATTTTGTTTCTTTCCATTGTATTTGATTGCTTTCTGCTTTTCCTTAAAAAAATAACGTGAGCCTTTATATTTGACTATTAATAAAAATACCTTTATTATAAAGAAAACATGAATTATGAAGCAAAACCACCAAAGAAAAGACTGCAATCAAGTGACTAATATATTCCTAAATATTCTGGAAATGTGTCAGATTAACTATGACTTTTCCTTCCCCAGCAAAAAATTCAAAGCATTTCAGTGTCTCCATATTTTTTGATTAAGTAAACATTTTATCTATTCTTTTACCTTGGAGTCTAGTGACCACTCATTCTTTGTTTTTTATTTTTTGTTTTTGAGTAGGAGTCTCACTCTGTCGCCCAGGCTGGAGTGCAGTGGAGCACTCACCGCCGCAGCAGCCTTGATCTTCTGGGCTCAGGCAATCCTTCCATCTCAGCCTTCCAAGTAGCTGGAACCACAGGTGCACACTGCCATGCCCAGCTAATTTTATTTTTTTAATTGTAGAGATGTAGTCTCGCCGAGTTGCCCAGGCTAGTCTCAAACCCCTGGACTCAAGGCAATCATCTCGCCTCTACTTCCCATAGTGCTGGGATTACAGACATGAGCCACTGTGCCCGGCTCACTCATTTTTTAGGAAGTTGATTCTGCATTGCATTCCGTAAATTTCACTTGCAGTTCTAGTCATTCCTTCATCAGTCTGACAAGGGTTCCCTTCCATCTGACAGTTGCAAGTTTAAGATTTCCTGGGTTTTTGTCCTCTGGCTTCTCCCCTCTTTCTCACATCCTAGGGTGAATGGTGATGAGATCAACCACCACCAAATGAGCATTTCAGCCATTCCAGCATGTCTCAACAACCTCCAAATGTGTGTATCTGTGTGTTTATCTTTTCAGTCCTGGCCAGGCACATGCTCAAGCCAGAAACCTGGGATCCTCCAAAGAAAAATACATGAGAGGTGTAGAAAAATTGAAGGTAGTTCTTATTTCCACACCTGATTATTTAATACATCTTACAAATTCTGCCATTTAATCATTTTAAATCCATTTCTTGATCTCCATCCACCTTTGTCATTTCCCATCTTGAAAATTGAAATAGCCTTCTATTTTTTCTAATTTCCAGGCTCCTCCTTATTGGGGGCAGTTTGAATTTCCTTTATAACTCTTCAATACCTATGAAGTCCAAACACCGTGTTTGCCTTTTCAGCCTCATCTCTTCCCCCATTCCCTAAGAATCTGACACATGTGCTCTGGGAAACTATTTGTAGTTCACCAAATCAACCCTTTCTCTCAGGGCCCTCTGGATTTGTACAGACTCTTGCCTATCTGACATGCCTTTCACCACTTTGTCTATTGGGAGATGCCCTTTTGTTCTTCAGGTGACACTCTCCTGTGCAGTCATCCTCCATGGTCTCCCTCCTTCAACCTGCCTTTGCAGATATTAATGGCATGTATCACGTGATATTTTAGTGGTTTTAATAATCTTTTTGTTTTATTGTAAAAGTTTGATCTCTTTGAATGTGGAAATATTGGCTTGTAATTCTTTGAATCCTCATTTACAACAGCAGTAGAAAAAATAAAATGAGTGAGTAGAAACAAAACAAGAAATGTGCAAGCTTTTATGAAAAAATGTTCTATATATCCCCAAGGGCTCAAAAGGAGACATGAACAAACGGAAGACATACCATGTTTTTGCACAGGAAAATTCAATATTACATAAATTTCTCCTAAGTTAATTTATACATTTAACACAGACCTTAAAATAATATTACAGATTTTTTTGTCTCTTTTTTGCATTAAATAAACTGAATTTAACACTCAAGTGAAAAAATAATGAATCAAAAATTTATGAAAAGATGCTGGAAAATAAGAATAATGTGTGTGAGAAGAGAACTGGTCTGGGTTGATATTTTTAAGAACCATAAAATGTAACATATATTCTTGGAATGAGAAAAGAGATGAATCTATGGAACAGAATGGAAAGTCAAGAAATAGACTGGAATACATATGAGGATTGAGTATATAATTTTTTTTTTAGTTGAAATCTCACTCTGTTGCCCAGGCTAGAGTGCAGTGGCATGCTCAAGGCCACCGCAGCCTCGACCTGCTAGGCTCAGGCGATCCTTCTGCCTCAGCCTTCCAAGTAGCTGCAACCACAGGCGCCTACCACCACACCTGACTAATTTTGTTGATTTATTGTAGAGACGAGGTCTCCCCAAGTTGCCCAGGCTGGTCTCAAACCCATGGGCTCAGGCAATTCTCTTGCCTCAGCCTCCCAAAGTGCTGGGATTACAGACATGAGCCCCTGCGCCCAGTGAGGACTGAGTATATAATTAAAGTGGTATCTCAAGTCTACAGGGACCAAAACCTGGTGTAGGGTCTACTGATCCATTTTGAAAAAATGATCTTGTGTTACATCACAGAAAATGGTAATGAATTAAAATTTTAAGTGTGGAGAATGAAAGCATACCAGAAATACAGTCATGTACTGCTTAATGATGGGATACATTCTGAGAAATGTGTTAGGCAATTCCATAATTGTGCAAACATCAGAGAATACTTACACAAACCTAGATGGTCTAGTCTACTACACACCCAGGCTATATGGCATATCCTATTTCTCCTAGGCTATAAACCTTCATAGTATGTTCCTGTATTGAACATTGTAAGCAATTATAGCACAATGGTATTTGTATATATAAACATGTAAAAGATGTAGCCAATATCTACAATGTAAATGATAAAAAATAGTACACCTGTATAGGGCACTTACTGTGAATAGAGCTTTCCATGGGTGAGTCAATGAATGAGTGATGAGTGGATGTGAAGGTCAAGGACATTACTGAATACGGCTGTAGATTTTATCAACACTTGGGCGAAACTAAATTCATGTTTTTAAAAAGTTTGTGTTTCTAGCTGGGCGTGGTAGTGCGCACCTATAGTTCCAGCTACTTGGAAGGCTGAGAGGAAGGATCGCCGGAGCCCAGCGGGTCGAGGCTGTGGTGGCCGGGAGCGGCCACTGCACTCCAGTCCGGGCGACAGAGTGAGACTCCAACTCAAAAAAAAAAAAAGTTTGTGTTTCTTCATTAATAATCTAACCTTAGCTTATTGTAACTTTGACTTTATAAACTAAGTTTTTAAAAACTTTTGGCCTCTCTTCTAATAACACTTAACCTAAAACACATTCATCATACAGTTGTACAAAAATGGCTTATTTTCTTTATATATCTTTATTGTATAAACTTTTCTCTATTTAAATTTTTTTCTTTAAAAATTATTTTTAATTTAAATTTGGGGGAATATGTTCAGGTTTGTTATATGGGTATATCGTGTGCTAATGATGTTTGGGCTTCTATTGAACTTGTCACCCAAAGAGTATAGTACCAAATGGGTAGTATTTCAACCCTTGGCCTCCTCCCTCCCCACTTTTGGAGTCCCCAGTATCTAATGCTCCCATCTTTTTT